>NW_022990822.1:220337-369946 GCF_902827175.1 Gymnodraco acuticeps
ACAGAGAGAGAGAGACATAGAGAAAGAGAGAGAGAGAGAGAGAGACAGAGAGAGAGAGAGAGAGAGAGAGAGAGACAGAGAGAGAGAGACAGAGAAGAGAGAGAGAGAGAGACAGAGAGAGAGAGACAGGTGATATCCAGGCTCTTATCAGCCCCTGCAGGAGGGTGCTGTCTGCACCAACCCTCCGTTTGTTATGGTTCCAGGACTTGCGTGTCACTTGAATCTGCCTTATCTGGTGAGTCAAAGCACCCAGACGCAAACAAGGAGAGGACTGGGGCACCTGTCTATATGACCTGTTGTTGGAAAAATACACTCCCAGCTATTGCTAATTTTACATCATTTTTTTCATGAATTCATCAGCATCAACATCAGGAGAGAAACACACCCTTTTCATGAAATAAGTCATTAGAAAAGCACCATATAAATACTGTATGCATTCAGTGTAAAGCTGATAAAGATACAAGCTCCCACCAAACACTACATTAGATATAGCATTTTATATTTCTGGATCAGTTTGATGTGTAATGTGTCCATGTGCTCATCGACCTCTGCTGGCCAATATAAGCAGATGCCTGCTGATTGATTAATTGAGAGGGTCAAGCTCTCACTCAAGATCAGCACAATTTTAGACAGAGGTTATCTCTCTATCCAGATGAACATTTGAATTAAACGTTTTTCATCGTTGACTGTCCCTGACATGAACCGGACCGAGGCAACTGTTTACAGAGGGTGATGGCTCCATCGGTATAGAGAACGCAGTGTGCTCAGTACGTGGTGGTTAATGGTGTGGGGAAGTGGTTCCCAACCTGGGGGGCGCCAAACATCGCAGGGGGTGTGCCAGGCCTCAGATGATTTGAGGCCTAATATCATATTTAGACTTTTTTTCTTTTACTTTTTTTTTAACATATAATTGTTACACAATACATGATTGTATACATTACAATAAAGTATAACAAATAATTGATTAATTAATTTTAATAAAAATTCAAGTTAGTAGCTAATGAAGGCATAAAAAGACAGAAATGCATAATTTTTTCTATAATAAATAATAATAATATAATAGAAATGTTTCTTCTGCGCATAAGGTGTCCAAACCGGGCTTGTCTGTATAACCGCATTTTTAAAACATAGTCATTGTCCATGCCGGTTTCAGTTGGATTATTTGTCACAGTTGCTCCGATCAGATCGGTCTCCTCCATTTTGTAGATTATTTACGACTTTTGAATCCACATAAACACATCGGCAAAATTCGGCTTACTTTGAGCATGTGTTTTAAACAGTTTAATCCCTTTGTGAATTGTTTCCACTTGCGCCGTCCTTTAATTTCTTCATACAGCGGGAATCCAAATGAATTAATCCTGAGTCCAATAACCATCAAAGTCACTCCAATAGTGCTCCTTAATTACGCTTTCATCCTCCTTTAACTAAATACTTCACATTCATCCAGTTTGTTTGTGACAGTAGTCACAAACGCATTTTGAGACTTTGAAACATAATTACCCCCCCCCCCCCTTGTGTGTATGTGGGGGGGGGGGGCGCAACTTCCAACAGGAGTAATTTGGGGGGGCTCTCGGGAAAAAGGTTGGGAACCCCTGGTGTGGGGGATATTTTCATGACATACAGTACTTTGGGCCCCTTGAGCATCGTTTAAACGCCACAGCCTACCCGAGTATTGTTTCTGACAATGTCCATCCCTTTATGACCACAGTGTACCCATCTTCTGATGCTACTTCCAGCAGGATAACGCCCCATGTCACAAAGCTCAAATCATCTCATACTGGTTTCTTGAACATGACGATGAGTTCACTGTACTCAAATAGCCTTCACAAATCCTATAAAGCACCTTTGGGATGTGGTGGAATGAGAGAATTGCATCATGGATGTGCCCGACAAATCTGCAGCAAAGTGTGATGCTATAGTGTCAATAGACCAATGCAACCAATGCATGGAGTCTATGCAACGAAGAACTAAGGCAGCTTTGAAGGCAAAAGGGGTCCGACCCGGTACTCGCCAGGTGTAACTTATAAATGGGCGGTGAGTGTATTTATGTTGGGCCTTCTTTCGGACTGCAGCTTGAGGGCCCGGGACCCTCACTGACTGGTTTTGGACACTACGCATTGAATTCATGTCTCTATGTCAACTCGAAGCATTACAATTACTTAAATCTTATGGCCCATATTATTGTTTATCCAGTGGCGAGCCATCAGGGCCCTCTAGGCCCTCTCTGAGGGCCTAAGATATTCTAAAAAATAATATTTGAAAAGAAGAAAAAATATATATATATTGCTTTTTTAAATATTTTTGTAGTTAGATTTTTCATTAGTTTCACCAAAATAACTTGATTTAATTGTATTTAAAATAACATTTCAAAAGAAAGAAATTCTTCGAATCTGCCTATTCAGTTTCTGTTGGAATGTGAAGGGTTAAATGAAAGAAGCTCTTTTAGCCGTCTCTGCGAGTTTCTGGGTGTTTCTCAATGTCGAGTACGCTTGCTTGGTAGCACATGTCTTCCGAGTCACTTGCTTCAGAAACGAGGCAAGAATCCTTCCTGGCATTCTGAAAACGAAGAGTGGAACAGGCGAGCAAGTGTGCGTCATATGAGAGGCCCCGCCTTACATTTTCCGCCACAGATTTGGGGAAATTGGTCCGTGCGCAAAGCATTGTGGGGATTTTAAGACTGTGGAGTCTACACATGTGCAGCCTCGAAATTTCTCGCTACGAAGTACGCCGGGCTCGGTAGAATTCAAAGTATGCTGGACATTGGAAAAGTCCTTCGGCGGCACTCAATGACGTAGTATGCTTGAAATAGTGGCTTTGCAGCAGCTTTACTCGAAATTGAGAAACACCCACTGTGAAGATAGGAGCTGATTGGTGGTCCTGCTGTAAATTCACAGAGGGCCAGCTATAGTAACTGAACGAGAGAGTAATGACAAGCACAATTGACCAATCATATCTTCCCTTTAAATGGGTGGGCTTTATTTTCGCAGACTTTATGACAAGTTCCGCCCGCTGTGAAGTTTATGCATGTGTATAGAGCTATGATAGTGGGTGTTTCTCAATGTCGAGGAAGCTTGCTTGGTAGCACATGTACCTCCGAGTCAGTTGCTTCAGAAGGGAGGCAAGAATCCTTCCTGGCATTCGGAAAACAAAGAATTGTGGAACAGGCTAGCAAGTGTGCAGGTGTAGTGCTGCGTACCTGGACTCACATTCAGGTTCAGGTCCGGACTCAAGTCCAGAGGTTCAGGTTCAGGTCCGGACTTATAAGTCCGGACCTACGGTCTTCAGACTCTGGCCCCCCGCACCAACCTGTGAACCTTCGGGGATAAAGCCTTCAGTATGGCAGCCCCCACTCTCTGGAACGCTCCCCCTGCGGAGATCCACAACATCCCCACGCTTGATGCCTTCAAAAGGGCCCTCAAGTCCCATCTGTCTGCCAAGGACTTTGGCCCCAAATCTATTTGTTGTTTTATCTGTCTAAACTGTTCGTCTGACTGCCTTTTGTTTTTGTTATGTTTGTTATGTTTGTTTATACTCCTGTTCATCCTTGTAAAGCGACCTTGGGTATCATGAAAGGCGCTATAGAAATCCAAGTTATTATTATTATTTGCACCTGCTCATCGTTTTGAACACCGGCAGTGGCGGTGCCAGGGTATGGCTGGGGTAGGCTACAGCCATACCAAGAAATGGCATAGCCCCACCTTAGCCCCACCATGAAAAATTATGTTAAAGTAAGCAAATAAAGCAATATCGTATCGTATCGTAAATTAAATTAAATAATAAGCAAAATGCTAAATGTTGAGAAAACGGCTTGCGAAAATATACGGGTCGTGTCCACAACACATAAACTGATCCTGCTGTAACAACAAGTGCACGTTACAGATGCAATATGGTTGAGACCATTCGGGGTTATGCTAGAGGGGGTGCAAGGAATAGTCTAAGTAGTGGGGGAGTTTTATACACTAAAGGTGTGGAAATTCACTGGCGTTATAATATCAGCGCGGCTGCGATCAGATCAAAATGCCTCCGAATGCAATTTGAATAGACCTACAGCCAATCAGAGCAATGAAACGTTGGGTCTGCGTCATGCATTACTGATTGAGATCACTCGGAACTGCCATTCAGTATCCCCATAGAGTGGCGAAGTCCCTCCCCTTCCGGGGGAGCTCCATGGGACCTTATTTCGGAAAAATTATGGCTAGTTGCACGGGATGCCGTATTTCCATTTCCGGTTCATTGAGTGTGCGTTTGTAAACTTCGGGTCTACGGTAGAGCGGTAGAGGGAAGAGCGATAGATAGCGTATATAGATAGCAATAGATAGCGAGAGAGATAGCGTATAGATATTATATAGGCACTATTTTACACTCGATGTCTCCAAGACCTAGCGAAGGTTAACATCAGTGATGTACATCGGCTGGTACAAGCGACAGGTTCAGCCCCGAGGAGCAAAAGAGGTTCAAGATGTAGCTACATATCCAGTTACATCGACAATTATGAAGGTAAGTGACAAACAAAGCTGTAGTTACTGGCTAACTTGGACAACTTGACAGTCTTGATACAGTGTAAAGCGTTTTAATGATGTACTATTACGTGTTTAGGATAACATGAATGATAACCAATTCCCCACAGTTTCAAACAAAGATCCACCTTCAGGGAGAGTGAGCATCAGGGCTAGCTGTTACAGGTCCATGAGAAAGCATGAAAAGCCTCACGATCTCAGAGTAGGGAGGAAAATAATACATTAGCTCACATCAACTGGTAGCTAGCTATGTGTGTGTAGCATGAAGGGGCTACAGATTTATTTTCGTTTTGTAACCCGCTCGTGTAAAATGATAAATACATTAGCTAAACCCAAACTTAGCTTTCATCAAAGATTCTTAATGAGAGGTTGAAAACCGTCTCTGCTTTCATGGAAACCCCAGAAACTGGTTGTGACGGCTGCTGTTCTTTACTGAATGGTTAGTATAATCCATGTAGGGTCCAATTATTTGTATTGGCCAGTGTTAGCTAAGTGCTGGTTTTGTACCCTACATCTATGTTAAGCTGTTCAACGTTCTACTAACACTATTTTATGTAGTTATAATATAAGTAGTGGTGCACGATAATTATCGGCCCGATAATTATCGGTCCGATATTAGGAATTATGACGTCATCCCGATAAACCCGATAACAGTATTAATAGCCCCGATAATATACAATATATTTTTTGGGTAAAAAAAAAGAAAAAATACTGCGGTGTGGGTGGATTGGGATGAGGGGCGCTTGTTTTTCACTCGGCTCCTCCCGTTTTGCCAGTACTGTGGTATAAGTGGTTTAGGAAGAGGGGAGTTTTTCACAAATCCAGCGCTCCCTAACTCATGCCTGGCTGTGACGTAAATGGTGTGCGGCCGTGAAGCCAGGACAGTAAACAAACATGTCGGTAGTATGGGACTATTTCAAAGTTTCAGAGTTAGATAGTTCGCTTGCTATTTGTATTAACAAATGCAATGCAGAAGTTCCACGAGGAGGGAAAAAGGCAACGAGCTATAATACTTCCAACCTGATTAGTCACCTGAAACATCGCCATCGCTACGATGGTGTGTTAAAAGCGTACGAAGACGCCTGCGCTGCTAAACTAGCTGCGAATCCAAAGCCAGCTGCAAAGGCACCGGGGCTTTTACCTATCGACGAGGCTTTTGAAAAAGGCAAGAACTTTATTTGGGAAAATAAATATGGTCAAAACTGTTCTTGGCTTTGTTTTGTTCATAGTAGTAATGCTCATGTCATTTGCTCACTACTAGTCTTTTTTTTACCACCAGGTGTGCAAAAACTACAGGTACATTTAATATATATATATATTATATTATTATCGGTTATCGGTATCGGTCTTGAGAAGCAGCAAGTTATCGGTATCGGTTTCAAAAAACCAATATCGTGCAGCCAAAACGCAAAAAAAAATTAACGCCACTAATTATTTTAACACGATTAACGCATGTGTATTTTTTTTCCTCGGCCGCCCCGTAGTTTCAGAGCGCATCGAGTTTAAAATACCATCTACAAGCTGATGCTGACAGCCGCGCTCCTGCCGCCCGCTTGCGGCAGACCACACTTCCACGCTCACCGGCAGGCACCGACTGGCTGTTGGGAGGGTGTGTGTATGTGTGGCCCGAGCGAGCGAGAGAGAGACCTTACGTGCATTGTTGTTGTTAGCATCTGGTGCTAGCTAGCTGCGCTAACGGATATGGAGCTGTTTAAATGAAAACAGAGGAGCGACATTTCGCCACAACTGCGCCGAGCACTTGACTTTATGCAGGAAGCCAGACAGTGGGACATTGTACGAAAAGTCAGCACACTCAGCACGGATAGTGCGCAACATGATTGCAGCGTCCAGGCAGCTCCCGTTCGAGCATATGCCTTGAGTTGCACATAGCTCCAACGATCCATCACACACACACACAAACACACACACACACACACACACACACACACACACACACCATTTGTATTGTATTATTGTATGAGAGAGGTTCCAGGTTGAATTGAGGCGAATATTTGTAATGTTCAGAGGTTGTTGTGTTTAATATTCATGAGAATATTTGTCATTGTTCAAATGATAATAAACATTAGCATAAAGCATATTTGTCCACTCATATGTTGATAAGAGTATTAAAAACTTGAAAAATATTCCTCTAAAGTACATTTAGAACAGATCAAAAATGTGCGATTAATTTGCGATTAACTATTTTAATCGACTGACAGCCCTAAAGATAATACATTGAGAGAGCTGAGACAGGCTATACAAGCGTATCTGTTTGAATGTCCTTAAATTACAGTATTCCAAACAGCAGAACTTCTGTGTATGTGATGTGACTGACAACCTGACATGGTTTAGCCTTTTCCCACACCTACTACTACTGATCAGCCTGCTCTCAGCTTTCTCATTTGTCTGTGTTGTATTGAAGCAGTGTCCTAAATGTAAAATGACTGACATTTTGTTTTAAGAACTGTTCACCTGTGGAGATTGCAGTGGCAAAGTGTTCCTGTGTAGCTGGAACAGCACTCTGCAACCACAATGTTGCACTGCTGTTCCAGACCGCACACCAGAGTCCTGCATCGGGTAAAAAGGTGATTCGCGGGTGGTATTTTTTCAAACGCTTTTTTCTGGGTTCGGTTCTGGGTAAAACAAAGATGATGCGGGTCGGGTCGCGGGTATTGCATAATAAATATATTAAAATAATAATAATTTAGTTTAATATTTAAATCCTCAGACCTCTCCCCCGCGGGACCACGCATCAATCTGCTGCTGAGCGCGCCACATTCGAAATGGCTGAGGTGAAGCTCTCTAGCGGAGAATACAGCATTTTCAATAACACTTCCTCAAGAGCGAAATCCAACGTCTGGGAGGCTTTTGGTGTCATCCTAGAAGGAGAAAATAACCAACATCCCACGCTTTCTGAGACAAATATGCAACTGCGTGTGTTAATAATTGCACGTTTTCACTGCTCATATATAGGCTATGCGGGTTCGGGTCGGGTTGCAGATATTGTGCCGTCGGGTCGGGTCGGTTTGCGGAACTGATTGGCAATATGTGCGGGTAGAGGGGCGGGTTCGGTATTGCACGTCGCGGGTGCGGGTCTTGAAAATCAGACCCGTGCAGGACTCTGCCGCACACTACTCCACACTCAACCTGGCTGCTGTCCCCCCTGTCCTCAGCTGCACTGAAACAGAGCAGCGATGGCACAAGCCAAGAACCATGGTAAGTACAGTATGTGTTCACAACCAATCCACGATTTAATGAGTATTTCCTTTGTGCCAAGAGCTGATCTAGTATGTTGCATCAATGACCTTTTCAATTAATTTGACAATTCTTTTGTGTAATTAATAGGGTGTGAAACCAGGCAGAGTGAGTGACATTGTGTTCATTTCCACTAAGCCAAAGCATTTTACAGTTGCTTACGGTGTAAGGTAATATATATTGTCCTAAGTCAGTGTTTCTCAAACTTTTTCATACCAAGACCACTTAACCAATAAAAAAATACTCGCGGACCACCTGACTCCACAAATATAAAAAAACACACTGTTTTTCTAGAATAGATTACAAAGCGCCTGAAAATGGTACAAACAAGTGGCAACATGTGTGATGAAGGTGTTGCGCTGGGCTATATCATGCAATCGAAAGTTAAACTTAACCTTGCTCCACTGCGGAGATATTCCTGCGAGAGTGCGGAAAACTGAAATAAATGTATTTATTTCAAATGTGAAACGTTACCAATATACTCACGGACCACTAGGGGGCGCTCACGGACCTAATTATCATATAAACATGTTCAAAGGAGTACACGTTACAAGGCCGTGCGGGGGGGGGGGGCTGCCAGACCCAGATGTCCTCAAAGTCAGCGAGGCATACAAGGACTTCTCAGCAGACATCGCACCACGAAAAAAAAAAGAATGGCTCACTACTCAACTTACTCAATAGTTATCCATTAACAAAAGTTGTGGATGCAAACTAACTTATCTTGCATTGATATAACACTCTTTCAGAGGAAATGTTGGAAATGCACACATTATATATATTGTTTGCATCTACTTTCTGGATATTGTACATCTGTTCATCTGTTATATAAACTAGCATTACTTAAATATGCAGAGATTAATTGAAATGTTTAAATATGTATTTTTCCCCCCGATATAACATCAACCTATGTTTTGTAAAAGTTTATTAAATTAATCTGTAAAATGTTATCATAATCCACAGGATTGTAGCTGACATCCTCGTGGATTCATCTTCTTATTACAGACACATGCATTTCCTAACATTCGGTCTATATGCTGTAAAATGTATTATCTCTTCGATTTACACACAGCATCTATTGCACGTCTGTCCATCCTGGGAGAGGGATCCCTCCTCTGTTGCTCTCCCTGAGGTTTCTCCCATGTTCCCTTTAAACTGTGGGTTTTCTCTGGAAGTTTTTCCTTGTACGATGTGAGGGTCTAAGGATAGAGGGTGTCGTTTTTCTCATACTGATATTCTGAACAATCTGTGCTGTTGTATTGGCTGTAAAGTGTCTCTACTGTAGGCTATTTTTATTATATGTACAGCACTTTGGCTCGACCAAAAATTGTTTATAAATGTGCTATATAAATAAAACTTGATTTGATATTGTGGATTTATTAAATTATGTATTTTCCTATGTTATTTATGTGTGCGTTTGTTTTGAGGATATAATTCATTAGTACCTAAACATAGTATGGTATAACTGCTTTTTGTAATGAAATACACAATTGGTTTGGGAGCAAGAAATCTTTTAATCGTTGTTGCCCAGGCTTGCCCAAATGAATGGAAACTTATCTCCCGATTATAACATTGTGTAACTTGCTGCTGTTAAATACCGTCAAACTATGTGCTTTATGTGCTTTATGTGCAATATATACTTTATATACATATGCCATCTTTAATAACTGTAATATATACCGGGCTGCTAAATCCTAAGAACTGCTACAGGATTTGTAGATTTGATTTGTTTTTTATCTGTATTTTTGAAAATTATGTAACTTTTTATCTTTTTTTTTGCATATTGTTTATTATAACTTAGTACTTTTTTAGCATATTGTTTATTTTTTTATAACTTAGTACTTTTTTAACGCATGTAAGATATGCAACACTAAGCTGTCTGTGGCTCTTTCCTGCTGTAACGCTACAAATGTCCCCTCTGTGGGACTAATAAAGGTATTCTGATTCTGATAACGCAGTGATTCTCAAATGGGGGTACGCGGACCCCTGGGGGTACGTTGGGGTTCTGCAGGGGGTACGTGAGTTAAAAAAAAAAAAAGGTTATTTAAAAAAATAACCTTAGTAAAATAAGTTAAATAGAAAACACAATTGTATATAAAACATTCCTAGAACCACCAAGGGGGTCCTCATATAAACATGTCAAATGTGGGTATTGTATTTTATAGTTTTTCACAATAACATATTACTTAAATTGAAAAACTCCTTGGAATAATTTGTTTTATAAAAGTGTTATGTTGTTATGAAAATATCCTTAGTTTGTTGTAATGCATAGCACGAAGGAGTTAATACATCACACACTGAGGGAACATCACTATATTGTAATTATTTAGGCTTTTTCGATCAAAAATGTTCGGGATCGGTCAGGGGGTACTTGGCTGAGAAAATGTTTCAAAGGGGGTACCTTACTGAAAAAAGTTTGAGAAGCACTGATAACGGGACGAATTTGTACAAAGGGGCACACAGCAATGTAGTGCCGACTTTCTTACACGCTGGAAGGCCAATCGCTTTTCTTTACCCCGAAATCCGCTCATTCTTGCTCTCGGTGTGTCATAACAAACTGTCAAAACTCTGTACTCAAACCGGAAGTACTCGGCCTCACCCAGCTGCATGAAGTTGATAGACGCCATCTTGTGCACAGAGCCTATAGAGTGGCGAAGTCCCTCCCCTTCCGGTGGACCTCCATGGGACCTTATTTCGAAAAAATTATGTATTGAAGTTAATGGAGAGAGAAAGATTATCTTTCGATCCCGTTTGAATTGTGCCACGAATTACACATATGATGTTTATCAATTTAAAAGATAATTTTGCAAGTAAAAAAAAAAAAATGTGTCGTAAAACTGTGAAGTAACACATTTTTTTGTGTGAAACGCTCAATGAACTACATCTCTGGTCTCGCAGACTCTCACAACAACACACGTCACCAAGATGGCCGTCACTACTGTCTTGTCAAAAAAGTGATTGACTACCCTCACTTTCACCACAATGAAACACGTCCAGAAGAATGTCATGCAAAGCTGCCTGCTTGCCTTCCTTTGATTCTCTCTGAACGGCCTGATCTTTTTAATGTTTAATGTCAACCATTTGTGCAGATAGTATGAAGTAGAACAGATCGCCGATGCTAATGTAGCATTAGCGTTAGCATTTCTCCCCCGGGCTTAAATGGAGTATTATAGAATGATCACACCGGTGTGACAGTACTCTTCAAAGGGTTCACGAAATATGACTACTACTCTTACTGTTTAACATTTTGGGTTACTTGATGTTACTTCATGTTAAGGCTAATAAAAATGACAAGGCTAAGACTGTAATGCTAACTAACGTGCTTGCTACTAGCTAGATAACTAACTTGATCCAGCCACTCCTGGTCCTTTCATCAGACGGGAAGCGAAAGAACGAGCAAGACCCATTTCTGGTATGATAACAACCTGGTGCTAAGCACACAGGCATCTTGTAAAAGTTATCTTATCTTAGCTATCTCTTATATTTAGCGGAGGAAAACAATTGTGACATCAGTTATGACATCACTTACGCGACTCTGGGATTTGGAGTCTTTCTAGTTGCGTATTTTTCATAGTCTTATATTTCAACCGTTTTACGATTTTTTAAGATTGACAAACATCATATGTGTAATTCGTGGCACAATTCAAACGGGATCGAAAGATACGTTTTCTCTCTCCATTGACTTAAATACATAATTTTTCCGAAATAAGGTCCCATGGACTGGAAGTAGATGGGCGTGACTTCGGCACTCTATTGGATCTTCAACGTGTACTATCATACGTCACGTTCACAGTGATCCCTTTTTATTTACTACAAGACAAATGTGCCGTTTTATTTCCTACAGTTCCATATTGATTTGATTGAGGAAATAATCTAAACCTCACGCGTGGCGTTCACTGTCAAGGGGGGCGATATAGCGTGTATGTAATTACATTGCAAATACTGACTTGAGCCCCACCACTGTATGGGTTAGCCCTACCATAGATTACCCAACAAAAATACTCAGGCGCCAGGCGCCGCCACTGAACACCGGACAGATCTTTTTGAATTTGTATCACCCATCAAAAAAAAAAGTTAATTCACTTTCATTTGGATTTGAACTAGGGGTGTAACGGTTCACAGAAGTCACGGTTCGGGTCACGGTTCGGTACGGGTTCGGTACAACAAGAAAAAGCAAAAAAAAGTCCCAAATGCATAATTCCAGGTTTGTTGTTATTTATGTTTGAACAGTAGTGCAAGTTTCAGTTTAAAAATAAGGAACGCTGACATTTTGAATAATTAACTGTAAACCGTTAAAAACAAACCACAAACAGAACCACACACACACACTCAGATGGCCATATTATCTATAATGGCTGATGTCAAACAAAAAGGTTTCATCAAGCTGTAAAACTAAAAAGAATGTCTTGAAAATATTACAACATAAATAATAAGAAAGTGTTTCAAGAGCGCAAAGTCGTTGAAAAACATATGCCAAAAGCTTCCGTTATTTATTTTTGGTCTCTCGGCTCTCATGTCATGTCTCTTGGCTTCTTAAAAACAGCGGGGATAAGCTGTTGAACTGCTGCTGTCTTTTGCCGGGCTCCGGTGATTGGCAAATCTGGTTGATGCCTTCTGATATGATTTAGCATGTTTGGCGTGTGTTTTCATTAGCATACCGCACCGCTATCGAACAACGCCGACACACCATCCTCGTCCGATCCACCACTCGCTCACTTCATCGTTATTGTAGTCCACAGGGAATCTGAAATGTTCCCACACAGCTGATTTAAAAGAAACAGGTGGGTTCTAGCTCCTGTGTGTTATCTGACATCGCCATACTAACTTTTCTTCTTCTTGTATTTTGTTCGTTTTGTTGTGTTTCTTCTTGTTCTTCATTTGTTGTTTAAGGGCGGCTGGCAAACAGCTTTTAGGCGCAATACCGCCCCCTGGATTATATATAATGTAGTGGATACTGCCTTGAATGACAGGTTGCGTTCATAGACTGTATATATAAATGGACGTAGGGTCCGTGACGTCACCCATAGGATTCTGCAGAGTTGCCGTGAAGCCCTTAGTAGGCGGAGTCGGCCACTAACGGCTCGACGGTGTCGTCAGAGTCTAACTCCCGCCTTCTCCAAATAAGGGCAAAGAGGCGGAGCTGAGGCGGAGCCGAGGAGGGACAGGGCGGGACCTGCTGCCAACGAGCGTGACGTTCGAGTCCTAGCTCAGGCTAAGAAGCTAAGCTAACATGCTCTCAGTATCAATCGAATGTAAAACATGATTGATGAAAGTAGTAAATCGGTCAGATTTGACCCGAAGACAACAGGAGGGTTAATGCCATATTCACTTAGTAACGCATGAACAACTTTTACAAATATTTCTATATAGTCTGTGTTGGTAAATGTCATCTAGGTTGCACATTTCCTGCTGAAATACATGCATACCAAGTCACTGCGTGGCACTTTGGTTTTGATAAAACAGTGTAGTTCCACTATATAAACGTTACATTCATAATCAAACGAGACAATCTGCAAGATAATTAGCTATTTGGTATTATTCTTAATGCTTGTCATTCACACGTTAATAAAATAAAATAAGTACCGATACATAGCAGAATAATTGTGGCGGTGTTCAGCTTAATAAGCCTTGCTCAACATCATTTATTTAGCTAATACTACAGCGGGCTGCAGGCGAACCAAGTCCGCGTTACGATGCATTCCTTGATCTCCAGTTATAACGCCGGACTCCGCCGCTGGCCGAAGCTAACGGAGCCCCAGGGTGCTAGCTACGGCCGCCGGGACGCGCTAGCGAGCTAGCACCCTGCAGCCCCGTTAGCTTCGGCGGCGTGGACTCCGGCGGCCCACCCCTTTTAACATTTGCTCCCGTTTAGCATTATGGGCATCATAGCCATATAGTATAACAGTCTTACCCAAGGCTGAATCATAAACTAAACTGTATATATGTATAAAGGGTTACGTCCTTAGCTGGCTAATAAGCTACATAACAGGCTAAGCTAACAAGCACACAAACACCTGCTAACGGGGTTAACATGTATAATATTATCATTTTACTCACCGAAAAAAGCTGAAAGTAGACTTCTTGGAAGATCTGTTAGTACATTCAAGCGCACAGCACGACATTTTAATTATCTGGTATTTGTAACAATATTCCCTAACAGGCACGATCACCACGAACACAGCTAAAGGATCAAGTACAGTAACTACAACTAACTAACGTTGTAGCCTCTATGGTTGTAGCCTAGCAGATTGGACAAGTTGCTGTTAGCTGACAGTGAGGCACGTATCTGTCAATCAAAGTGACCACGCCCTAATGTATGCACAAACTTTAAGACCTAATATAAATATAAAGGGTCGCGTTAGAAAACAATTCACTCACAGATCCATAATCATGAAGGTGGAATCTAACTATATGGATAATAAAATGTATGGAGCCAGGGGTAGAAACATGTTTTTTTCTGCTGTAAAATCGGGCATTTTAACATGGGGGTCTATGGAAATTGCTCCTTTCTGCAGCCATCGCCTATCGGCCAATATATGAACTGCAGTGTGTGGCACTTCCATATTGGCTTCCCGGCTCTACCCCACAGTTTGCCGCTTGGTTGCGTTCCAATAGTCCATTTAGCTTAGGAACCTTCCTAACCAAGTGAAATGACCCGGAAGTACGTCAGTGGCAGCCATGTTAAGTGCCGTTCCAATGCTCTAAATGAAAGGAAAGGAAGATGATTTGAAGATGGCGGAGTGAGAAGCAGCAACGTTGCAGGCTCATAAAAAAAGTTTAGATTTGAGTCCTTGGTTGCGTTCCGATAATCTAAAAATCAGCTCCTAAGTTCTAACCCTATCTCCTATTCCTTGACCTCTGAGTGAAACGTCACGGGGTTAAGGGATAGTGGATAGGAGAATTCAAAAGGACTTAGGAGAAGAGACCGCGGTACTTTAGAGAATCCGAATGCACTTTCACTATCCGACGTGTTTATGATGCGCCAGCGGACGTCATGAATGTGCGTCTGCTGCTGTGGGGAAACTATGGAAACTACAGTTTTCTATACAGCGGACTACAACATGGATGTTTAATAAGAACGAGGGACTACTGTAAACTCATCTAGAGACTCTGCACCGTGCTCTGATGCTGTTGCTTTATGCTTTATGAACGTGGACAACAGAGAAACATATTATTCATGACCAAAGTTGGAATTGAAATAAAAAAGGAAAGTGAAACTTATGCTTGTCACCCTCTCCCTCCGGTCCACATTAATACAAATGATCCCAATACGTATGATTGTATGAAAAGATCTTAAAATCAATACAAATGTATTTATTATAAACGTTAGTCCTTAACATCTATCACTGTGTATATCACCATTCAAACATCTTTTAAAAGTTGAACAAACCCTACACAGCTCAGTAAAGACTGTGAGATGTTGACTTTATTTGATCATTTCAGTAAAAACTAACGTTCATATTTCTCTTTTTGATTATAATACTGATGAACGTTCAGAAAAAAGCACTTTGGCAACTTACCACATACGTTTTAAAATGCTTAATAAGCACCGTAACTTTCATGATATCATTTCTCGGTCATAATCGGTTGTTTCCGTGAACGGCCGACTGTTGTGATGGCAAATGCTGCGGCTGCAATGCATTGTGGGGCAGCATTTTCTCCTCTCCTTTCGGTTAGGGGGGTCCAGTGGTTCCTAAGCTAAAGGAGGTTATAAAGGAAGTTTGAAACCTCCTTTCCTTTCATTTGGAGAATTGGAACGGCACTTATCATGGCTGCCAGTGACGTACTTCCGGGTCATTTCACTCCGTTAGCAAGGTTCCTAAGCTAAATGGACTATTGGACTTCAGCCCTTGACTGCAAAACTGACAGGCAATAGCTTATTCATGATACACTTTAAGTTATTATAGAAGCTTAAATAGTCACATTTTACTTTAACTCTTCAGTTACCAACACTTTTGACATAAAGTGCCTGCTAGCATGACCGACCACGATTACAACTTAAAAGTTCTCCGTGAGGCATGTGACGACTCGGATATTGAGGACATGGAAGCGGAAAACTCTAAGGGACACAAACAAATTGGGACCACACACCAACTAAAGGACCGAATCCAAAGAAATCAAAGGTTCATGGCGAAACACAAATGGCAGAGGATAGCAGCAGCACCATTCTCCAGGCAATTCAAATCTTATCTGGAAAAATGGATGAACAGACAGAGCTGTTAAAAAAGTTTGAAAAACGCATTGAAGCAAACACTGAAGCAGCTAAAGAAAATAAGAAAGACATTTCTGCTCTTCAGAAAAAGTTTGATGATCTTCTGAAAGATAACACTTTACTACGTAAGTCTGGCGAGGAGCAAGCCCGCTACAAACGGAGGTGGAATCTGAAGATGAATGGTCTGCCTGAAAAAGAAGGAGAAAACACAAGAGAAGCTGTGATCGGGATACTCACAAGAGTTGTTCCACTATCTGTGGAAAAGCTGCGTGACTCAGTACACACTGTCCATCGGCTGGGTATGAAGGGTAATGCAGCTACTTCCAACAACACACCGAGGTCAATCATCATTCAGTTCGGGATGAGGACTGTTCGTGACGAGATCTGGAAAAAGTCCAAAGATGCGAGAGTCTGCAGCGAGATGCACATTCGTTTCAAAGAGGATTTCTCCAAGGAGGACCGGGAGGCTCGCTCCAAGCTGTGGCCACTGGTTCAAGAAGCCAGGAGAAAGGGGAAGAGAGATTTTTCTGAAGGAAGGCTTCGCGCTGATTGACAACAAAAGAGTGGACCCGGAATAACATGAAAAACACCGCAGTAATTAACTGAGTGGACCCGGAATAACATGAAAAACACCGCAGTAATTAACTGGAGGGAGCAGGTTTTCTGTCCTCAGTAGGTATGCTGAAGTTCTCAGTTTGAGTGTTTATTTATATTTAGGATTGGACTTGTCTCAGGTTATATTAAAAATGTTGTGAGCTATTGCACAAAATATGTTTGTTAAGGGCTACGTTACTCACTCCTGCGCATCGATATAGCATTCCTTTGCGCATTTTCTTAAGGTTTCTATCTTTGCTCTTTCAATGTTATCGTTCATATCCTTAAATGCTAGGGGGCTAAAAAACAATGTGAAACGTAACAGCCCGTCCACACAGCGGCGTGCGTTGACGCTTGCCGGCGGGCGTGTCTGACACTCGACCAACAACCAATCACATGAATCTCCCGCCCCTGACACACAAGCAGCGGTTTGATTGGCTAGAGCTTGTACTAGCAAATGATTTGAATGGCTGACGCCTCCGTCGAGGCGTCAAAAGTTGAACATTGCTCAACTTTTGAAGCGAGCAACGCCAGCAACGCTCCGCGTCGCTTCCCAAAATGCAGTTCGGCTAAAAGTGACGTCACCCCATTCAAAGTGAATGGGCAGAAGCGTTAGAAGCTTCAACGCACGCCGCTGTGTGGACGGGCCGTAAGGCAATTTTTCTTTTTTGTAAGGAACAAAAGGCAAATTGTGTTTTTCTGCAAGAAACTCTTTCTGCAGAGGCAGATACTAAGTTCTGGAAAGTACAATGGGGAGACAAAAAAAGTTTCAGCCATGGAACATCACATTCGGCTGGAGTGATGATTTTATTTAACAGGTTACCTGGAAATATAATTGACCACAGGAGTGATACAATCGGTCATTGGCTAATGGTTGTGACTGATGTTAATGGGACTAACTAACTGGTGTGTGTTTATGGATATAACAGAAAGATTAAAAACAATAATTTTCTTTCAATCTTGTGCCAAAAATTAGAGGAATGGAAAGTACTTTATATGACTGATAAGATTATAATCGGAGGGGATTTTAATGTAGTTCCTGATGAGTGGTTAGATCGTCTTCCTTTAAGGGGACATTGTCATAATTTTAATGATTATATTATTCACTTGGCCTCTAAACTTAATTTAACTGATGTTTGGAGAATAAATAATCCCTCAAAGTCACAATATACCTGGTTTAACTCTTCTAACAATGGTCAGTGTTCTAGGCTCGATTATTGGTTAATCTCTATTAGTTTAACTAATAATGTCTCAAAGTGTGACATTTCAGCATCACCTCTGACTGATCACTGTGTCATCTCTTTGTCCTTTTTACTATGCAACTTCAGTCCCAATCTTAAACCTATATGGAAATTCAATAATAGTCTTTTGGAGAATGCAGATTTTTGCAAAAAGATCAAACAACTGATAAAAGAAACTCTGGCTTTGGATATGTCATCTCTCAGTAAATGGGAATGGTTTAAATTTAGTGTGAGACAGATTGCGATAAATTCCAGTAAATACTCCTCTAGATTAAAGAAACAAAAACAACAAGAGATGACAAGTGAAATTAATCATTTATGCCTTAAAGCTGAGTTATCATTGGATGAGCAAATTAAACTGAACAATTTACAAACTCAATTAGACAATATGTATTTGGAAAAAGCTAAGGGAGCTTTTATTCGTTCGAGAGCCCGATGGATTGAGCAAGGAGAGAAAACACTTCTTATTTCTTCAATCAATCAAGTGAAAAAGAAAATCCAAAAATTGAGTGTTAATGATGTCACTATTGAAAATCAAGACCAGATAAACGAAGAAATTAGACTTTTTTATAGCAATTTATATAACTCAAAGTTTTCTAAAGAAAATTGTGATAACTTTTTTAGTAAAATTACAGAATTCAAAAAGACAATAGATGATCCTTTTAAACAGTATATGGACGATCGACTAAAAATTGAAGAATTAGATAGTGCATTACTGCAAATGTCTGGTGGCAAATCACCAGGGCTGGACGGTATAACCATAGAGTTCTACAAATATTTTTGGTCAGATGTGCGAAAAATGCTTTATAAGGCTTTCACAGATTGCATTTCAGCAGGAAACCTTTCGTCAACCATGAAACATGGTCTTATTACCTTAATTCCAAAACCAAATAAAAATAATCTTTTGTTGGATAATTGGAGACCTATTACCCTACTATGTAATGATTACAAACTGTTAGCACATGTTTATGCTAACAGGTTAAACTCAGGTCTGAATCAACTAGTAGATGAATGTCAATCAGCCTTTATTAAGGGCAGAAGTATTCATAACCATACCAGACTGATATTGGATATGCTCGATTACCAGGAGTTTATTGATACTGAAGGTCTCGTACAATTTCTGGATTTTTACAAGGCTTTTGATACTGTTGAACATTCCTTTTTAATGGAAACTATAACATTTCTGGGATTTGGGGAACATTTCTGCAACATAATTAGGATGCTCTATTCGGACATCTATAGTTCTGTATCTTTGAACCCTGGCGCATGCGCACCTCCGCAAAAAAATGAGCACCGGGTCATTTGAAAAAAGGCGCATTTGCGTACCAACATTGAGAGAGAGAGAGGAGAGAGAGAGAAGAGACAGAAGGGAGAAGAGAAAATAGAGAAGAGAGGAGATAGAAGAGAGGAGAGAGAAGAGAGGAGAGAGAGAAAGATATTTGCGAGTCGCATATGAACTCAGGGTCGGCTCCGTAGCACTGGCGTAATAGATGTTCGCCAAGGGCGCCAGATCCGGGGAGCCGCTGCGCTGTCAGCTCTGGGAGGGAAAAACAATTTTTTGACCGTTGGGGTTCATCCTAATTTTCGGCCTTGATGTAACAACATTCATAATTAAGTAAATGTAACACCCTTTTCACCCCGGTTACACGTTTCATTTGCCCTGTACGATGGGCGCTGTAAGTGATGAAAATGGGGGATGTTGGCTTATCTGGCACCCGCAGCTCACAGTCAAAGTGCGAGTGAGCGAGGGATCGAGGGAGGGTGCACCGGTTCCGGCGCTGTTGTTATTAGCATCTGGTGCTAGCTGCTCTAACGGATATAAGAAGAAGATGTTTCTACAATAATGTGGAGGGAGAGTCCTCTCCAGTCAGACTGAGAGGCTGATAACTACAGCTCAGTGAGGTAAAGGACTCTGAGTGTTTAGATAGTTCACTTTAGTCTAAGTTGTCTCAGTGGGTCTCAAACGGTTTGATCACAATTTATGTAAACACATATTTCCAAGGCACTCCTTTATAATTATTGGGATAAACAGGTTTGAAATCATTCCAATGCATACTATAGGACAGTAAACCAAAAATATCCTTTAAAACTGGAAAGATAACAAAAAATGCATAAATATATAAATGTTAAGGTAAAATAAGATATGAACAACAACAATAAAATAAGTTACATTAATTTGTTATTGGCTATGGTAGGTTATTGGTTATGTTCACATACTTATGTGATTACATCCACTTGTCTAAGATGACAACAGAGACTTTCGACCCAAAACCAGCTGTTGACTTGTGGATGCAAGCAGCTAATCGCAGACTCAACCAGAGAGAAAGTAGGAGGCCTACATCATCAGCTACCATGTCTGACAGAGAGGAAGACAGTGAGGAGAACAGTCAGGAGTGTAGTGATGACAGCTTGTAGGATTACTGGTCGTGCTAATGTTGTCTTGTGTTCACCTCTGCATGTGTGTTCTGTGTTCACCTCTGCATGTGTGTTCAGTGCCGTGTGTCTGGCAAATAAAGTCCAGACCCCCTCAAAAGTTACGGTTTATTTCATTTTAAGGATGAGCACCAAGCAACATCTCCAGGTGCTCCTTTGAGAACCAGGGCAAAAAAGTTATGTGCAACCCTGGTTATAAAGGAAGTTTGAAACCTCCTTTCCTTTCATTTGGAGAATTGGAACGGCACTTATCATGGCTGCCAGTGACATACTTCCGGGTCATTTCACTTGGTTAGGAAGGTTCCTCAGCTAAATGGACTATTGGAATGGGCCCCCGCAGTCTCTTCTCCTAAGTCCTTTTTAATTCTCCTATCCACTATCCCTTAACCCCGTGACGTTTCACTCAGAGGTCAAGGAATAGGAGATAGGGTTAGAATTTAGGAGCTGATTTTTGGATTATCCGAACGAAACCACAGACTTTTTTCCCACTCGTAAAAAAAAAGGTGTATTCGTCGTGTGACTGCGCGTGCCGAACCGTGACGTCCGAACCGTGACGGTACGGGACGAATACGGATACCGTTACACCCCTAATTTGAACCGGTTATAGCAGAGGACAAAACCAAAAGACAGTTTTTCTATTCAACCCTACCCTGTGGTAAATTATTCGAAAGAGATCACGAAGATGTCTCGTGCTGGATAAATAGGAGCCGCACTTCTGCACACACTTACCGTTAGCCGTGTTACGTAAGACAACTGATATGTCACAGTCTTTAACAACTGGCCACAAAACAGACGTGCCAGATGTACAACTTT
Source organism: Gymnodraco acuticeps (assembly GCF_902827175.1). Taxonomy (NCBI): domain Eukaryota; kingdom Metazoa; phylum Chordata; class Actinopteri; order Perciformes; family Bathydraconidae; genus Gymnodraco; species Gymnodraco acuticeps. The sequence continues at coordinate 241,400 of NW_022990822.1, forward strand.
CAACAAAAAGGTCACTGAGGTGCTTTTTGTGACTGACACGTTTTCCCCCCGCTTTTATTCTGAAAATGTGGTCGGAAGTTATTTTCGTATGCCCAGTAAGCAGCTTACCTCGCTCATATGTTGGCTAACGGGTGCTAGCTAGCCTGTTATGGAAGCAGCAGCGGCTGAGGGGCTGATACAGCGGGACTGGCTGGCTGGGACTCGTTCTGAGGCGTGAATTGGACAACTAACGCAACCGGAAGCCTGGGCACCGTCTTCCTGGCTGAAAACAAAAACACCAGAGAGCTGAAATCAGCCACAATCACAAGCTCAACATGTACCTGACAGCTGAGAAACGTCCAGTGACTCGCCTCCGTCGAGTGTAGCTCCCCCAGCCGCCGCAGAACCTATACGGCGGCACGTCGTCGCGCGCTGGAGCCACGGGAATCTTTGTTGGCATTTTTTCATGGGAAACAGCCGGGCTCCCCCTCTACGCTGTCGTTGTTTTACCGCCGTGACAACACTCCCTTTGGCTGGTATTGACTGGCTGCCGAGGTGCCTGCATCTTATGGACACCGAGCTGTAGTGATTCTGCTTTTTGACGGTCGGTCCCTGTTTGTCGGACGCAGCAGTCATGTTTGCTGTGCGCATCGTCACCGCAGACTTCTATCTGGCGAGTCCCATTAAAGACCTGGACGTCTGCTATTCTGAATTCAGGGAGAGCGTCGTAAAGAAAGTGCCGGTGGTGCGGATATTTGGAGCTACGCCTGCAGGTTAGCCGGCTCTTCTGTTACAAGTGTTTTTATTTATTTTCGCTAATGGTGGCTGTGCTTTCTGGTAGCGGTCCTCGTGGCATGTTGTGTGTTTGTGGCCGCCGACACGCGCACACTAACGCGTCGGTTCTGTATGGTGAAGGAAATGTAACGGGTCTGATATAACATGTCAACAGGAGGGTAATGTCGGGCGATGCAGTGTAGCAGCCGCTATTGATTTGCATACACGCGGGCTGCGGGCAGCGGTGGTATTCCTCCTCTGCCCCTCCTCACGAGGCTGCTTTGTTTTCGCTCCCCTGCTCCATCATGGCATGTGGCGGCGGAAAGCTCTGCTCTCATGGCTCGACCCGAGCCTTTACCTGCCTCGTGTGGCATTCAGGGACCGCTAACAGCAACCCCTTATGTTGGTTCTGTTGTGGTGAAAGCAACCTGTGGAGTGGTTCACAACATGCTGCTCCTCTTTCAGCTTTCCTTAATTCCTCTGCAATACATGTAAAACTACAGTGGTAGACGAAAGATAACGGAACTGTGTTAATGCCAAGTGTGTGACTGCAGCAAGATAAACGGCTATACATTGTATCATTAGCATAGCTTAAGATACATTGAGCGTTATGTAAAAGCCCAACGTTTCAATTGTGAAGACGGTCTAAATATGTAGAAGCCATTATGACTGTACATCTAATGGATATAACGAGGTAAACCTGTTGAACAGAATCCCACATTGTGTAAAAATACATGTGCAGTGCATATTGACTTCATAAGCTTAGGCAAGACTATGGCTATATATGGAGAAAAGGTCATGGCTTGCAGATTTCAACTTTGTAAATCATAATATGCATACACACATTTTGCAAAGGAGGAATTATATCAAGAGTATGGCTTTGAAATGTGGCACATGCCCAGCTCTCTAATAAAGCCATTACAGCCAAGCACTCAGGGTACCTAAATCCCCAAGCCGCAAAACAAAAGATTCATTTTCGGAACAATGGCACATCATTGTCACCCTGACATGTCCTCCTGCGAAGGCTGTGCCATGTATTCAACCATATATGCTAGGTGAAAACAATAATAGTAAAGTTATTGTGTATAATTTTAGCAGGATTACACAGACTTTCCCCCCAAGCTATGACAATGCTCCTCTGAAGGACCCAGGGCAGTGTCCAACAGGATGTCCCTCAGTAAGGATTTACAGCAGAGAATTGAGGCACTGTGGGTCAGGGGGGTGGCACTGGCAGGTCTAATTTGGTTCTGTATGCACGTTTGCATGTTTTTGTGCTGATATGAGACACACACACACACACACACACACACACACACACACACACACACACACACACACACACACACACACACACACACTGCAGCAGCCCTGGTATCTTGACAGTGAGGATGTGTACTTTAGGGTGCTATGAGATTAATCAAGTTATGTTTGAAGGCAGGGTACATGGTCTTGACATTTGGTTTTGATTCAACATATATATATAATAGCATCATTTTATTTATGTTTCTGGCCGGTATTAATGGCTGCAATATTGCTGAGTGCAAAAAAGCCAAAAAGTGTAGCGTTTGATGTCTTTTGTCATCATAAATGACATAACTTTGTATTTCGCACTGTTGGTCAGACAATGCAAACAATATGAAAATGTCCCCTCAGGGTTTTTGAAGTTGTGAAGAGCATTATACAATAAATGCTAAAGATATACATGACAAATATGATTTTAATTTAGAACTTGTCCACAATAAAAGAAACATCTGGCCTTTTCTAACCTTCCCATGAATGTCCTATTTCTGATTATAAGTCATGGTGGCTTTGCACTTACACAGCTGGCTGTTGGTCCTGTAAGTACTAAGCAGTTAGTTAAAAAGCTAATCCCTCACCTGGAAGAGGCTGGGTGCACTGAGAGAATCCTTCTTTTCAATGGATACCCACAAGCCCCCCCACCAATAACAGAAGTGCTCCCAATCCAATTGCTTAAAAATGCAAATCATGCAGACATTTCACAAAACAGAGATCTATCTATCTATTTATTTATTTATATATATATGAGCACACATTGTCTCACAAGTAAAAAAAACCCTCCTTAAAACAACAGTCAAGTGTACAGTCCACTGTCATACAAAGACCCAGATGCCTCAACAGGCCATATCCAAATCTGTATTTCAAAGATTTCGAGCAAGGAACACCAACATGTTTGCATTGTCGGGCAAATGCATCTTTGATTGTAAACTGTCGGGAAGGTGGGGGCTCTCCATCCAGCGCGAAACACACACACACCCGCAGCCTGGCTGGGAGTTTGTGTGTGTGCCCAGGCTGAGTTCCGTGGTGTCTCGCCGACCCCACACCAGTGAGCCAGCTCACACTGTCCCGCTCCTCGCAGAAGCGAGCCTCGCAACGTCCCGCCGAGTGTGTGTGAGGAAGTCCACGGATTGGTCCAAACGTAACGGCTCTGCGGACATAACGTCACTATACCCGAAATACGTTACTATACCCAAGAAGTAAACAATGGAAAAAGAGAAATCTCCAACAAGGCGTTCTGGGGCAGCATAGACAGGTCTTCTCTGTGTTAGAGTTTTACTCCCTACAGGGTGTACTTTGAGGGTTTGTGACTCTGCAGACCGTTTACATGCAGAAAAACCTTCATAACACTCAAGTGGACGGGTAATAACCGGAAAAGCATGACATGAGACCTTTAAGATTGTTTGTGTGCTGTCACATATGTTAACTTGAAAGTGCCAACAATTCAAACTTTTTTCTTTTTACTGACAGATTCTAGTTGCCTTTTTACATTGATTGAGCTGATAAGTACATGTATGTTATTGTTATTCAACAATTTAGATAGATAGTTAAGTATAGTGAGTACAAGTACAAGAAGTTATTTCAGTAAGGAGAGAAAAAGGAGTCCATAACTAGTAGTGTAGTTTTTAAAGTTGAAGGTTTATTTTCTTTTCCATGGTTAAATTGATGCATTTGCCAGGTACAAAAATGATGGCCCAATTGCACTATTTATAGAAGATAAAATGCAATCCAAAAATGTCCTTAACCCCAAGAGGGTATCACCTATTTTGCCCCTCGAGCGTTTGCATGTCTTCTCGGTTCTCATTTAATATATCACTTGTAGTCGGATTTCTAAATTTCCAGAAATGAAATTACATCACCATCTGGAACACATTGAAGTGTGCAGAGTTCAATCAATCAATCAATGTTTATTTATATAGCCCAATATAGGGGTGGGCGATATGACAATATATATCGTCGTGACAATATTAGGTCTCCACGATATGCTTTTTCAGAGATATCGTATCTATCGTGAAAAAAAAGACATGCTCTAAAGCTGTCTAGTCAGGATTCGGACAGTATGTGTCATGTATTGTCTTGGTTGATTCTGTTGGCTTATATTTTATTGTATTTGCGTGCATATGAAACGCTAACCATTCCCATTGAGATCATTAAAACTGTCATTTGAACGGCTAGGGTTAGGGTTAGCCAACACACTCTCACTCCATAATCGTCCAGGAGCGACGCTTGGTCAGGGTCCCGTGGCGTGCAGTTGTGACGCTCCTAGGCTCCTTCAGCTTCATAAAGAGACGCAAATAGCTTTCAACTGATTGCAATGTATTCCCATCTGCGGCGGGATTTGACGCTCATGGAAGCACGGCATTCCTTTGTGTCGGCTGCCCTTAAAGGCAATGTGAGCGTCCATTCTCATTGGATAACGGAGAATTGTACACCCGGAAGTAAGTATTCCTCTTACTGTCGATTGATTTTACAGTGATATCTGCACTACTCATCGACTAAAAAACACCAGATTATCCTTGTTGATTACACAATATTGATTGGTTTAAATTGTGTGCAATGCTTTTGTATTTTTCCCCTTCGATTCGGAGAAACACATTTTTTTTCGGAGTAAAGGATGGCAGAAGACACTACACTACCCAGAATCCCCAGCTATCGTTTGGACTACACCATGTGCTCTGTGCTTGTACTGTTAAGTAACTTGAAAAATAACCATAATAACCGACATGAAAAAATATCGTGATATATATCGTCTATTGTGATACTGCTTGAAAAATATCGTGATAATATATTTTTCAATATCGCCCACCCCTAGCCCAATATCACAAATGTTACATTTGTCTCAGTGGACTTCACAGTTTGTACAGAATATCAGTATGACAATACGACACCCTCTGTCCTTAGACCCTCACATCGTACAAGGAAAAACTTCCAAAGAAAACCCACAGTTTAAAGGGAAAAATGGGAGAAACCTCAGGGAGAGCAACAGAGGAGGGATCCCTCTCCCAGGACGGACAGACGTGCAATAGATGCCGTGTGTACATTTAAAAGATAATACATTTGCAACATAGGTTGCACAGAATGCAGAGTTCTGTTTCGCTGTAGCCCTGAAATGGGCAACACCCACCAAAAAGGATTTGCTTTATATTATTTATTTCCTGTTTTTTGTCAGTGATTTCTTTCCCATGGGAGGAATTCATGAGCAGTTTTACTTTGTGTGTCGGCTTTTATGTCTTCTGCGTGTTTACCCTGCTGTAAGTGGTCAGCAGTGAATGCACCATGTGGCTCTGGCTACAACCCCAGGCCTCGTATTCCCTGTCCTCCCCTGACCTAAGCCCTGCACACTCCCACCAATCAGCCCTGTGTAATTCAACGCCACGCTTCCTGCTTTTTTTCCCTCCCCTCTTTGTTAGCATCTGGTAGCCCGCCCGCCTGGGTTGCACAATACTTTACCTGCATTGCTCAAAGAAATGTGGGAAAGGCATCTCTTTGTTGTGAAAATTACAATTTTAAATAGTATTGTTTTATGCTTATTAATAATCAGCTCCATGGGCATTATTTTTGTGTAGAAGATCTCCCAGGGAGGTAAACCTCAAGCCCCTTTCCACACCGCTAAGGCTTGCTGTTAAGGGGGCTGTAACCTTTTGAGGTTTGATCTTCACCCTTGATGCTGACAAGCCCAGCCCAGATGTACTGACCCCCCCCCCCCTCCCCCCCCCGGGCCCCATGACAGCAGTAGCTGCAGTTCTTTGCTCAGACACATGCACCGAAGTGTTTACTGGGTGCGTGTAAGAGTAGCGAGGGAGGGGGTGCATGACGAATTGACCTGAATGAGGGGGCCATGCATTAAAGCACATGGCAGAATAAAACGGCCCCCATGGTGAGCTCTCCGGGGGAGCCTTTAATGCCATCTGAAGGAATTCCTTCCATTAATAGGATAATGAGCAAATCCAGAAGGACTGTGAGTCATTAGGCAGAAGGTCATTGTCCCCTGAACTGTTTACCCCCCCTTCAGTCTCTCAGGTTCCTTTACCATCCTCTAACTGCTGCTCCAGTTATTTTTAATGACTCTGTTGGGGCTTTCACACCAACGCGGTTCCAGGGACGGTTCGGAGCTAGAGCCTGAAAAGCACAGTTTTTTCCTGTTCACACTGCAGCGGAGCCAGCTCTAAGCTCCGAAACCCGGTGCTTTTCAAGCACCAAAAAATTGTCGGTCTAGAAGCAAGAACCGCATACGTCGGAGGCGGGGGCGGGATCAACAGTTTATGGCGAGTATGGCAAATGAAAGTTGTAATGAGCAGTGGCGCTGAGAAAAGTGATTAGAACGATTTTTTTTCGCCGGTCAACATGTCCGTTAAAGTTTAAATCTTCCGGACAAAATTAGAAAAGTGCCGGTCAGAGGTCTTCTTTGTTATTTATTGAGCTTTAAAACAAATTGATAACGACTCTATATAATAATATAAGAATAATAAACGGAGCCTCTCTTTTCCTCCCCCTCTTCTGAGAGCCCAGCAGCTGATCTCTGAGCAGGAGAGGCGGGGCTATTGCTTCAACGCTATCAGGAAATGATCGTATAGGCCGTAAACACGGAGCCGTTTGCCCCCCCAGAGCGGTTCGTTCGCAGATCTACCCACCTTGGGACCCGTTATTGTTTAATGCGTTTCCATGTCGGCCTCGTGTGGCCGAACCGTCTATATGAAAGAGAACTGTAGCGGATGTGACCGTTATTGTCCTCGTGTGGCTGGGGCCTAACACTACCATTCCCCTTATGTCTCTATTGCAGGGGCGTTTCATTATCCAAAGCATTCTGTGCTATCTGGTTTCAGAAGCTTGCCCAGACATAGTCAGGGTAGCCACAGTGAAGAGTTTTATTAAGGTAACAGGCTATGAGGCCTCCCCTCCCTTTCACACAGGCCTGTGTGAGCCGTGTATACGTGGGAGGAGGATTTGTCTCTCCTTAAATACCTCATACTAGGGCTGCACGATTAATCTAATCGCAATTGTAATCACAATATCAATCAATCAATCAATGTTTATTTATATAGCCCAAAATCACAAATGTTACATTTGTCTCAGTGGACTTCACAGTTTGTACAGAATATCAGTATGACAATACGACACCCTCTGTCCTTAGACCCTCACATCGTACAAGGAAAAACTTCCAGAGAAAACCCACAGTTTAAAGGGGAACATGGGAGAGACCTCAGGGAGAGCAACAGAGGAGGGATTCCTCTCCCAGGACGGACAGACGTGCAATAGATGCCGTGTGTAAATTGAAAAGATAATACATTTGCAACATAGGTAGTCCAAATGTTTGGAAATGCATGTGTGTATAATAAGAAGATGAATCCACGAAGATATCCATCCAGGACCTATGATCCAGGACCACAGCCACGACTCAAGATCCAGGGCTCGCGATGCAGGACACAGGACCGCAGGATCATCCATGACTCCGGATCCCGCCGTAGATAGACACCAAAAAGAAAGACGTTTGGGGAAGCTGGGTTAATCGGAACTAGTGTTGCACAGTGTACCGATACTTGAAAGGTACCGCGATACCCTGCCGTTAAAAACGTTACGATTCCTCCGTTTCATTAGTATCGGTACTTTAAGAATGACGGGGAAAAGTACTCCGGTGAGAAAGCGCCGTTTCAATAAGAGCCGTGTGTGTTCAGCGCTCTGCTGCCACTCCCTGCACTGCAGCCGTGCCTGCAGTCCCTCCCCTCTCAAGCACGCCCTAAGTGCCTCCCCTCTCTCGTGCACGCTCTAGCTGCCAGAGCATGTGAGAAAACGAGAAGCATGGCTGCAAGTGCGAGTGTAACTGCCGCTGCACCTCGGCTTGTTGACAAAAAAGACGCCAGAAGCGAAATGTGGAAGTATTTGAGCTATATCTCTGATAGTGAGGGCAAGCCTACGGACACCACGAGGCCTGTCTGTAAGACATGTTTTAGATCCCTGCAAACCAAGGGAGCCAACACATCAAATTTGGCTAAGCACGTCGCCAACCGGCATCCAGAGCTGTTTAAAGAATTACAGACAGACAGGTTAGCGAATGTGATAGATAACATAATTACATCATGCTCAAGCCCTCAAATCTAAGTCAAACTAGTGTAATTTATTTTCTGACAAACGAGGCAATTAATGGCAATGATAACTGTCTAATATGGCTATCTTTTTAGCTAACTTACCAATGTGGCTAACATCTGCAATGTACATTTGGTCAATAATTATTTATATTACTGTACTATTACATTAATAAAATATAAAGTTAACTATCAAAGAAATCACAAACTCAAGTATAAAGAAGAGACCATGTTGTAAGAAAACACTTAACAGATAAACTACAATTGTATTGATCATGAAAATAATAAAAGACAAGTATCGAAAAAGAATCTGAATCGCAATTCTTCACTTGGTATCGGTATCGAAACCAAAATGTTGGTATCGTGACAACACTAATCGGAACATGAGAGTACACAGGTACAGACAGAGAGAAGGATATGAGCCTCTGCGGTTGTATAAATGCAAAAGGCTATGATTTAAATAAATAAAGAGTGTGTGAATGTGACAATGTATTCTCTGTTTGTGTGCAGTCTCATCATGTACGCATATGCTGCATAGCCGGCAGTGAAACCTGTGCTGTGTTTGGTCACATGACAATCCACTGTGCAGACCAGAGAACAGAGACTATCGGAAATGGATGCTAACGCTAACCAGCAGTTGTCTTTATATATATATATATATATATATATATTATACAATGTATATTTGGCATCAGCCCCAGATGGAGGCAAGATTTAAGGCTCTGGATTTGTAGTCATCTCTAACCTTGTTTCACATTTTTGTCCAAAAGATCAGGTTAGTTATTAATACCCGTAGGTTGATTTAGTTTGCAGATAAAAATACATTGGATCCATCCTAACACACATTGTAAAAACAACACAGACAACAGGCAAATCTCTAATAAAAGTATACACCCTGAGTCATCAATAGGCGCTTTCACACCGGAGTACTTTTACCAGGAACTAGGCCGATAGTTCTTGGGATTTTGGTTTCACACCAAAAAGATCTGGAACTAGAACCTAGTTTGCGCAAACCTTTTCACCCCCAGATAGTTCCTGCTAGAGAGGTGGTATTCTCCTGGGGAGGAAATGGTTCGTGGGTGTGTCGGCCACACTAACAATTTCTGATTGGCTGGGCGAATTTCAAACCACGCCCCATTAAACTCCGAAAAGTTTTGTGAAGCCGCCATTTTATTTGCTCGCATTAGCCCAACGCACCAATGGAGAGAGACTAACTTATGGGAACACAAAATAAAACATGGGAGCGGTGGAGTGATGAGGAGGTGTCGGCGCTTCTGGTGATTTACTCGAAGACGCTACCCAGCAGCTTCTACTGAAGCCAGTCCCCAACTCCGGGGGACTCGGACTTCGGGTGGCAGTATAAGCCGTGAAGTTGTTTGCGGCCTGCCAGTAAACCCAAAGCAGAAGAAGAAGTGACGTCAGCGGCTTTATTTGCGTAATCCTCCCTCAGGGACTTATTCCGGTGTGTGACCACCTAACTCCACAAATATCCAAAATCACATCGTTTTTCTAGAACAGATTACAAATCGCCTGAAAATGGTACAAACAAGTGGCAACATGTGTGATCAAGGTGTTGCGCTGGGCTATATCATGCAATCGAAACTTAAGCCCGCTCCATTGCGGACATATTCCCGCGAGAGTGCGGAAAACTTTAATTAATTAATTTCAATTTTGAAATGTTACCAATATACTCACGGACCACTAGGGGGCGCTCACGGACCACACTTTGAGAAGCACTGATCGACAGGACAGTTCCAGGGACTGAAGAGTTCGGGGGCACTAAGTACCGGGAACTAAGTACCGCAAAGTACTTGGTGTGAAAGCGGCTATTCAGTATAGAGCTGGATAACCACTGTAACTGCCTGAGGTTCAGGGTCTCCAGGTTTAGCTGTGGCTCACTAATCAGTCTGCTGGACCTCTTTATGGTCTGAGGTAAAGAGTTTCTGCTCTTTAAAGGTAGGTTACCAAACCATGACATTAAAGAAAAGGACAGAATATACTCAATAAAAGCAAGATAAAACATGATCATCATGGTTTTGTCCAAGTAAAAATAAGACATTTTCCTAAGACGATACAAACGCTGGTGACCCCTTTTGCACACAGCTTCACAATTTGCTTCAAAGCTCAATTTTGAGTCAGTAATTGTCCCAAGATATTTGTATGATTGCACAAATTCCACTTTCTGATTCACGTTGGATAAGACTTCATGTATGTGGGGATGTCTTCCAAAATCAATGATCATGTCCTTGGTTTTGCTTATGTTCAGTTGTAGATAGGACTCCACAGTACCTGACAAAGTCGTCGATGACAGGGCCGTTGCTGGTCTCATTGTCCTGGAGCCTACTAACATACAGTCATTTGCATACTTTAATACAGTCCTATTTCCCAACATACTTTGACACATATTAGTGTAATTATGGCTACATGTGCACATCCTTGAGTGGGAGCTAACTTGGTCAGATAGGATCCCATTCAACCTCACTCTTTGTGTCTTATTGGTTTAAAAGAAAATCAAGATTCCAGCCCATAAGATTATTAGTTATTTCAAATTGTTCTAAAAGTCTGCCAATTAAAACACGAGGTTGAACGAGGAGGAAACATATGGACGGGTTGTTAGGTCACCAACCTTTTCCTCAGCTCCAGCAAAATCCAGTAGACACTATTTCAATTGCAATCTGAGAATAGGGGTTTCACGATTTAATCTAGTTTAGATTTATTGTTAATTAACTATTCAGACATTGCATTGCTCCTTCCACAGCTATAACAATGCACTGACATAAATAAAGACGGATCAATGATTGCTAGGCAAACTGACTGCCCTGCAGCAGTGATGTAGGCTTTCAGGAAAAATGGCTGCTTGTGTCCACGACAGTGCATGTAAAATCATGGTTGCTTACCACATGAGTGAACTGGAGCTTCAGTTGCTTATTTTGAGCATACAACAATTGGTTATTGTTGCAGCTGGGCAGCTTTTTAGGCACTTCAACCAGCAACCCTGAATTATCAGAATTGCTAGTTTGACACCAGGAACATCTTGAGCTCTTACGGCCCGTCCACACAGCAGCGTACGTTAAAGCTTTAACGCAGCTTCCCATTCACTTTGAATGGGGTGATGTCACGCTTTGCCGAACTGCATTGTGGTTCCGTTGCGGCACTTTGCCTCCGTTGCTCGCTTCAAAAGTTGAGAAAAGTTCAACTTTTCAAGCTTCGACGGAAGTGTCAGCCAATCAAATCATATGCCAGTACAAGCTCTAGCCAATCAAACCGCGTGCTTGTATGTCCGGGGTGGGAGATTCATGTGATTGGTTGTTGGTCGAGCTTCAGACAGGCCCGCCGGCAAGATTCAACGCACGCTGCTGTGTGGACGCTGCGTTTGAAGGTATAAGGAGGTAAATACTACTCTTTTATCTTGGCTATGCAAAATGATGTTGGCTAGACTGGTGGCGGTGATGAATCCAACCGACTGTAGTATGGCACACCCACACACACACCCACACTCACTCACTCACTCACTCACTCACTCACTCACTCACTCACTCTACTATCGATCTGTTGTCCAGTTGACATTTTAATTGTTTTGTCCAGAGTGATGGTTACATCAATGAGATGGAGTGAAGGGGGTTGGTGCTGAGTACCCTGCCCCCTCCCATCCTCTGAATGAACCAGTAGTCTGATAACCCCGCCCACAAACACCCGAAGGGTGAGCATAAAAAACAGAACTAACAGTCAATGGATCTTCACTCTGATGTCAGCTATATTATCATTGTTTCATTTTGATACTTGTGTATTTCAATATAAGACAGAGGGTTAACCCTATTAAACAGAAAGACGTTTATTCAGAAGCACAGATTCACTAGAATGCCAGTGCTTGTCCTTTATTTCCATGCTCCCCTGAGCAACAGGACTAATGTCCTCTGAATGAGGTCTGCATGTAGTAACAGGCTTGTCTGTAAATCGAATTGAATATGTTGTGTAGAATAAGCCACCAGGACATTAAAGTTGTGACACAGTAATTCTCCCAAAGATTTGTAGTTGCAGTTTCTTTCTTTGATGCAGTGCCTGCAGCAGGCTGCTGATCGGAGCTCATGTAGCAAAACCTAATGTTTTCCAAAGCAGGCATCTGTGATGTGGTTCTGAAGAGCGAGGCCCGAGTTGGCACGTGTGGCTGGGTCATTTCAGGTCCTCGCTCTTTCTGTCCTCCTGCACCATTGTCCCCTCAGAGAGAAAGAGGAGGGACCCATTCTGTCCACAGAGCTGATTAGAGGGAGACTTTCCCCCGGGCCTGGCACTGCTTCTGCAGACCTCTGCAGTGTTTCAGAGCAGATTAAGACCTTGTTGAAAGAGAATGAAATAATTTAGCAGGCAGATGAAAGCTTGTTGTGCAACGATGGGATTCCGTATAGAAATATGGAGTCAGATTTGGGTCAATATTCTAGCACGTAAAACAAGCTACTCACGAGCGGAAAATGTGCTTTTACACGCGCATAAAATGACACTCGCGCGCAGATTAAACCCCCGCGAGCGGCTATGCGCTCGCAAGCGAGATAGACAGCCCTATTGCTCCCTCGCGGGAGTGTCAGCCTCACTCGCTCGCGGAGTCTGTCTACGCGCGCGTGAAAAGTTTCTGACACTTTGGGGCGGAGCCACTGGACTTTGATTGACAGCTGCCAGGAAGCCCGGAGTTGCCAGGTTTGATAAATGCCTGAACTACCAAGAGCCGAGGAGTGACAGCTACAAGATCAGTTGGACGAGATTGAATGGTAAAGTCGTCTATAAAAAACTATTATATTCGTAAAGTGTACAGCTAATATATATATATATATATATCTCAATTCATTTGATATAACAAAATTACATTAATTCTAGGAGTGCAATACTTTTACAAACACTGTAGTAATAATATGCATTCATTATGACAATATCATGCTATTAATATAGGAGTGTTCTATAGTGTGTTTAAAAAACAACTACAGAAACACTATATATTATACTATTTAAAATAATATAGGAATACTACAAAGATCTAGATACAGAGTATTACTATTGAAATATTATAGGGCTACTATAGCTAATAAAATGGCACTACAGAAAAAACTATAGTAATACAATAGCTGGTGAAAAATACTACAGAACACTACAAACTTACTATAGGACACTATACAACTCTTATAGTATACTATAGTAATACTATAGTTCCTTTATAGTTCATTTCGTAAGGGAGGTGCAGACAGTAGCTAGCAGTTTTCGACAGATACAGCCCACTCAAAAATATATTGTTTTATATAAAATTAATTTATATATATATATATATATATATATATATATATATTAGCTGTACGCTTTACGAATATAATAGTTTTTTATGGACACATTTACCATTCAATCTCGTCCAACTGATCTTGTAGCTGTCACTCCTCGGCTCTTGGTAGTTCAGGCATTTATCAAACCTGGCAACTCCGGGCTTCCTGACAGCTGTCAATCAAAGTCCAGTGGCTCCGCCCCAAAGTGCCAGAAACTTTTCACGCGCACGTAGACAGACTCCGCGAGCGAGTGAGGCTGACACTCCCGCGAGGGTTTAATCCGCGCGCGAGTCATTTTATGCACGTGTAAAAGCACATTTTCTGCTCGTGAGTAGCTTGTTTTGCGCGCTAGAATATTGACCCAAATCTGACTCCATATAGAAACATTGTTGACATACGTGATCACCGTGTTGGGACTCCAGCAAGGTGGCAACTTGACATATAATGTGTTTGAAAAGCGTGTCAGGAACATGTTCTATCTAGTGTATAGTGAGGTTATTGTGTCCTTTGGATTTGAACACGTCACCTGGACGGTGGGACGAGGAGCCCAGATATATTACATTACATGACGTCACTTATAAGACGCTTTTATCCAAAGCGACTTCCATACATGCAGTACTGTGGGCAATCTCCACAGGAGCAATCTGGGGTGAAGTGTCTTTTCCCAGGCACACAACGACATGCAGTGGGACTCAAACTTGCTCTCCCTGATCCTAGGATCAGGGCATTATCCCACTGAGCCACAGCCTCCCAGATCCTCGTGGATTGTAAAAAAAAAACTGACATCCCTTTTTCAGAAAGGTTGATGCTCACTTCACTGTACATCACAACCACTAGACCATTTAGTGTTCATTTGTTCCCGGCTGCATCACAATCTGGCTATGCCCCAAAAAACATGTACATCTCTTAAAGAAAGAGTTACAATTGCCTTTACATGATTATGAGATGATCGCCGTCAACTTAAAACCATCACAATCAGACGGTTACTTAATAAGTATTATGTTAGTTAGTTTTGGCAGGCATCCTCGAGTCACAGCAATATCTCAGCTGTACTTTAGTGTGTGTTTCTCTGTGTCTCTATGGCTGTCGCTGTGTTAGACTGAGTGGGAGAGTAGGACATTGGAGGGAGGGATGCTAAGAACAACAGGGAGAGTTAGCATGTGTGTGAACCTCGCTTGCCCAACGCACCAGCCAAGCTGCCCTCTCTACGGTTGTGATGTGTGGCAAAGTGCTCGTCCTTAGAGCCAAGAAAAGGAGTTCAGGTAGAGCTTGGAAATTCCATCGAGAGCAGTCCATTGTATATACAATCTGTAGTACCCACTGCTTTTACCCTGCCCTCAGATAAGCACTGAACACCCCCCAAAGAAAGTCTATGTAACCTGTTTGGATCATTGAGATTATTCCATTTCCTTTTGGATATTTTCGTTCACACTTTTCTCCCCTTTCTTGCATCTTTTTCCTTTCCAATATGTCTTAATGTTTGTGTTCCGTATTGACTCATGTTTATCCCACAGTCTGTCAAGGTGCTCCATTTAGATCTGCCTAATTAGATCCCAGTGATCTAAATCTCCGGAAACTGAGGATCTGCAATTATTCCTTTGTGTGTGTGTGGTGTGTGTGTGTGTGTGTGTGTCCTCCACATTCCTTTGTTTTCCTCGACATGCTGTTCCAGTTTGGAGGGGTTTCACCTTCTCTCCCTGAATCACATCAGCATTTCCTTTCATCTCCCCCTCACTCCCCACTGCCCTCCGATTGTCCTGCACGGCCTCCACAGGAGAGCAGGCTCACAGAGGGGTGTTTACAACTCCTCACCCTGTCAACGCTGACCCCCTCCACTCAATACCTCCCACACCCTTTGAATCCCTCTCGGCCTCCACGTTCACCTTTCCTTCTTATCTTGCTGACTCACACTCGACTGCCTGAACATATTGGCAGTAATTTGTGGGGGCAACAAATGAGGGGGAGGGCACGCAGGGGGCAAGTGAAACGGACAGGTCCTTTGAGGGGCCGGGGGATTCCAGGGAAATGTACATTTGTAAGCCTTCCTGCTGAGTGCCGGCAGAGCAAACTGCTTTATATATTGTTCCGTGTAGTCTGTTCGAGTTGCACTTGTACCTTTTCTTGCATGCTTTTATTTTGGTGTGTGCATTTATTAGACAGACCCCAATGGGGGTTGATACAGGAAACAACAGGAAAGGTGACTTGCTAGCCTAGTATGCACCTAAACCACTAAGGTCAACATTACACTAGAAGAGAACTAATCGCATGACTTGTTATGTAACAAGGAGCCAGGGTTTGAAGCTGCTGCAAATGTTTGATTGATGGTTTACAGAAATAAATACACTTGTCTTCTCCCGCGCAGAAAGGCACTTCAATGTCTTTCTCATGTCCTGTTGATGCAGACTAAGCTCTTATTCCACCTCATCGTTCCCAGTACATCTCACTGCTCTTCTCTTCACTGTTGTTGCTGTTTTCCTCGCCCTCCTTCTTGTGACTTGCTGCAGGGCCAATGTGTGACCCCCCCCCCCCCCCCCCCCCCCTCCTGTGCTGTGCCTGGCCTACCATGTGTGTGTGTGTGTGTGCAGGCAAACACACCGCTGCTCCTCTTCCTCTGCCTCTGCTGAGAGGAGTTCAGCAGAGGTGATGGGGGATGAAGTGTCCTGGTTCAAAGGGTTCTTCCTGCTCAGTACACACACTGTTCTTGTTTTAGAATGCTGAAGTTTTATACAGACTTTCAATCAATCCAATTCAGAGGAAATAAAAAGCAAAGTTGAACTAACTAGTAACTTCTATTTCATGACTGCTTCCAACCTAGCAGGACACTCTCCTGTTACCAATGCATCTCACTTGTGTGGCTTTGAGCACCTTACGTATGTTGTTATCAATATAGATTGAATTGAAGGAGATGGGCTGATTCTATGGCATCCTTTGCTGCCTGTTCTTCAAAGTAATGCAGTTTAGTGTGAAGGCAGGAGGAGACCTTCAATGTGAAACTGGTGCTGACAATGAAAACAGATGTGTATTGCTGTTGTTATTGCGTTCATTGCAACAACACAATAGAAACATTGACCAGTATTAGGTATACAACTCAGTAGAATCACATGAGGCTTATTTAGGCCTGTTTGCACGTCATATATACTTACTCATTCAAGCTTGAGAGTTTCTCACACACACAAGTGCCACTGGCTGCTGGAATGATTCTGTAGGTTTGTTTGAGAGTGCACCTGTATTTAAGATACAGAGGTTTATTTAGCATTCCAATGCTCACAATCTTCCTGTCTGATCATTGGATGCTTTCTCAGACCACCAGTAGACTAGTTGTGTGTAATCCTGCATTTAAATGCCGTTTCCCCCTCAATATTATTGTCCTTTGTCAAATGTATCGCAGAAGTTACTAGAAAATGCAAACGCACGCATCGTGAATGGCTGATGCACTTTTCCCAATCCTGAAAATCTGTGTTTGACAGATATAATTGTGTGAGAGGAGGTTTTGAACTTGTCTGTGAGTGCACCCTGAGCCCCCCTCCAGGAGGTGTTTGTGTGCTGCCCACACTACAGTCTGACCCACACAGGATGAGCAGTAGCCGTGGTAACCGGGCATCTAGGTTGGACCAGCTCAATTTGGAGTTAGGTTTCATGTTTTTTGCAGCAGACTCTCCCTCCTCAGGTGACACGTTATTAATTGGACTAGTGAGCAGCTCGAGTGTTTCACATCATGCCAATATTTCATAAATCATGTTCTTACAAAACCCTCGGATTTCTCTTCCCAGTTTGTCTATTATTACAACACCACACCTGTATTTGTTTTATATCTTCCCAATATACAAGAAAATACTAGTATTGTAAACTTGTGATTAATGATCAAACATTATTATTGTGATTAACAGGATTACATGTTGTAATTGTTTGACAGCACTGGTGTTAACTGAGAACTGGGTAACTCTAAATAAACAACCTTTCTGTTTGCAAACACCAAATGCATTGCTGTACTGAACTGTTGAGAAGGCAACTGCTCTTTGTGGGCCGGAAATTAAAGAAGAAGAAATAAATGCAAATCACTACTGTATTTCCTTTTAGGCTTTTTGACATGTTCAGACCTCCTGGACTTGGTCAGTGGAAGCTTATTTGTTAACTTCCATCCAAGCAAAAAGCTCTGACTTATATGTAAGTGTCCTCTGAGGCTTTTATTGTGAAAAGTCACGGTGGGTGTAATGCTCTGAAACGGCTGTTGACAATAAGAAATCCAGGTCTACTGAGTGTCTTTTGTTAATGTAGGAACTAAGCAAAGGCCACGACTTCTATGATGTATTCCCTTTCCCTGTTAATGCAGGTTAATGCCAGGTGACGAAAGGGTCTTGGGAGTCACTAAAGAGATTTCACTCAAAGATCTATAGGAGCACTCTCCTTATCCCTTCTGTTCACTGTTTTAAGGAAATTACCATCTCATAAGTGAGCGTTTGATTCAAGTATGTTCTGATCATACAATTTATAAGGCACAGACTATGGATTCTTGATGCTAGAGGTGAAAACATATTCACGATCAACGTATTGCCAGGAGAGAAGACTCTGCTGTGCTAATCCCTTTCCATGAATGTCATGAATGGATTGACACATGCAAAGGAATAGCAGGTGTCTGCTGCAGCTGGAGCTTAGCGACAGGTCTGCTGCAGCTCTAACCACTGAGCTATATGGTGGCCCATGAATGCCAATCTTGCTGTTGATGTGAGCTTGTTCCAGTCCAGATCTGTCTGAGTGTACTACCCTGTTCTGAGCTCCATTCACACACAGGCAGACATACTGGAAACTGAATATAAGGAAAGCTGGGAAGAGCAGAGTGCATAGTCACAGCGTGGCCCCCAACAACACTCTGCAGCCAACCTCCATTTCAGGGTCTGCATTTCTGAGGATTGATGCGTTTTGACTTTGTGTGCTTAAGAAAGGTCTGGCATGAAGCATCTTCCATCTGGTCAGCCGGCCTTGTGTGCTCACATGACGGCTCTCCTGTCTCTCTGCCGGAGAGATGCCAGCAACTGGGAAATGCTGGCTACAAAGTGGTCATTAAGAAAATTGGGAGGCTGGTTCTGTTCCCTGTCATGAAACTGGGGCAGGGGGACAATGAATTGGTTCCCATTCAACTGCTTACTCCCATCAGAGCCTTCATGTTGGACCCAGGTGCAACTGTACCTACCTTCTTGCATTGTCACAATTACAATGATTTGACAAAGCCAGTGTCGGGATCAATCAGTTCTTTACACACAAGCAGTCAGAGGCAGCACATTGACGGCTGCTTCATTAAATTAGACTTGTTCCAACTTTTACACTTAACTGATCTTAAACATATGATGCACGCCCACTGATGGAATATTTTAGAACAGTCAGACTTTACATCGTTTATTTTTCTGAATTGTTGTTGCCTATCTAAGGAATGCTACCTGCTGTCATCAGAGCCAGTGTTATGTTTGCTAGAGAAGGCACATGACATGTCACAATCATAGAAATCTGTCTAGGAACAGCGCCATGTATGCACCGGGTTTCTGTACCAAACTCTACTACTCTGTGTAGAACGAGTGTGCCGAGTTGAAGTTACCATTATTACCTTGACTAAAACATTCCGTTGAGGCCTTATGCACTGTGCAGAGGAGCAAAGAAGGACGTTCTCTAGCTTGTTGAGGAATAATAACCAAGCTGGGATGTCATTTCTCCTTGCCGCCTGGTTTGTTGCTCGGGCAACCAGCCATGACAGACCTGGCTGTTCAGCGGATGGGTGGGGGGCGCACAGTCCAGCGAACAAAGCCCAGACATAGTCTGCTCCAGGCTTGGGAAACAACCTAGCAGCTGTCTACTACAGCATAGATTTGCTGGTGGTTTTGAGATAATCGTTGTTCGATATTCTGAGGAAATATGATGCTGAGACTGAAATATGTTGCATGTCATATTTGTGTTCACATTTTTGTTTCCAGGCACAAAAACCTGCCATTGGAAGTCCTTATCAGGGACTGCTATGCCTGTCACAGTTTTGCACCGACTGCAAAACACACTTTTTGCATGAAGCTGTTCATACATTGAAGTGGCTGCTTTTTCTTTTACCTTGCCTCCCTTATAATGTTTAACACATCCTCTGAACATCTAAACTGCTGTCTTATGTTTGACAGCCCCAGAATGAACTTATTTCTGTATTAGGCTTGATTCAAGATGTAACACCATCGTCGCTAACAATGGCAGCTTGAGGCTACTCATTTGTAGTTTTCAGCTCAAAGATTTAAAGGTGAGGCAGCAGAAAGGTGTGGACTGATGGTTGTGTGGTGGGAAAACAAAGTGCAAATAAGCTGCAATTGTGGTGTTTTATCAGGCTTCAGGTGAAGTGTGGCCAGCTGGATCTTTGGGTCAGCTGAAAGCCCCAGAGATGCTCTGTTGCGTAGAGAAGTACTAGAGTGAGATTTCTATCAAGGATTTACCTTTTGGGGGCTGGGGCAGGCTGCTCAGTTGTCCCCCTTAGCTGGTCCATCAAAAACGTTTAGTCCACTTTTAAGTGTGGCTCAGCCATTGTTTTCTTTAGTTTCTGTGCAAACCAGTAGCCATTGAAAGCAGGACACAAGGGGAGCATGGCTAAGGTCTGAGGAGATGTATTGACCAACAAAGAACACGTCTCCGTTTACAGCAGGGGTGGGGAACCTTTTTCCTCTCAAGGGCCATTTCAATGTTTTCAACATCCACCGAGGGCCGTACAAATGATTGACCTCTGCTTAAAAAAACTAAAATCACAGCCCATTCATTTCACCTTTCTTTCATGCTGTGCAAAGAAAAAGCAACCTCTTAATCCAGATATCTCACCATGACTCACGCATGCACGTGCACGGTGTGGCATGACCACCAAAACAGAACGATATGGACACAATATGTGTGCAAATGTATTTAGACTCCTGTGAACATGATTTAAGTGGGGGGGGGGACCTAACCTCCTCTAGGGGGGTCCGGGGGCATGCTCCCCCGGGAAGATTTGTTTTTTTAAATGTTGAAGTTAAAAGCATCAATCTGGTGCACTTTGAGAGCAACATTAGGAGATCTATGGAAACATCTCTCAACACCCAGGTGAAACACAACTGTAAGAAGATTTTCTTTTTCTTTATGGATATTTTACAAATCACTCTCCACAACTTTTTTTGCGTGTGTTTATAAATTACCTCGAGGGCCACACCAAATGGTCTCGCGGGCCGTACACGGCCCGGGGGCCGGAGGTTCCCCACCCCTGGTTTACAGCTTTAACGTCTCTGCTGAGCTCATACTCGTGCATCACACACACAAATGAAAGGTGAAGCACCCATACGTATGGCTAGATAAGACTGTGGCTATTCAGTGAAGGTCCGTTCTCTGCTCCTTTGTTCCAGCAGGCAGTAATATGTATCTAGCTCAATAGTAATCCTTAACCAGGGATAAGGATTTGCTGCTTAAAAAAATCAACAAGTTCTGCAAATTTGCTCAGTTTCTTTGCATATGTTCCCAGCTCATGAGCTGGGTGCAGCCCTCCGGTCATTCAGCACCAGCGCTAGGGCTGCACGATATATCGTGTGGTGACGATAATCTTAAGATCCAGACGTCCGTGACTAAAATCCTTCATCCGGTTAAATATAGTTACAAAAATACCAATTGTATAGCATTACAGTTCAAGAAAGGATGGTTTGTGGTAAAAAAAAAACGGTCTTTTCTTCAATTCCTATGTTTTCATATCGCAATATATATCGCAGGGGGGGGGGGGGGAATCGCAATGTCAGTTTTTTCCAATATCGTGCAGCCCTAACCAGCGCTAAGAGTAAATTACAATGTTTTACCCATAACAGGTATGGCTGTCTAACTGCATTGCAGTGTAAACTATGGCTGGTTACCAGGAAGAGAAATTCGACTTGGCTCCCAAGAAAAAAGTCAGCAGCAAGACTCAGTCAGGACTGATGCGAGAACCACTAAGATTATGCCTACTTCAGAATCAGAAATCCTTTATTTATCAACAGTGGGGACATTTACAGTGTTACAGCAAAGGGGACATTATAGATAGGGAAGGCATACATCAAATGAGTGGACTAACATGTTAAAGGAAGTATTATAAAAGTAAGTGAACATATAACAACAAAAATAGTGGGGGTGGGGAGGCAGGCACGTTTGGCAGAGTGGACCTCCTCTACCTCAGCGCTCCTCCCCCTGAGATAAGCCCATGCCTCCCTCATTCACAAATCTTCCAGCCCAAAGGCAGACAGGAAACTGCACATGTGGCGAGGGAATACACACAGCAGCCCCCCCTCACGCTGAAAACTCGCTCTATTGAAACAATCTGCTCTGATTGAAGTCTGTCATGTATGGAAATTCAAAATGTCTGTTTCAGAAAGGTGTTGGTTAGCTTGTTTATCTCCTGCTGTCTGTCATGGGCTTCTGCTTTGCCGTTGCTTAGCGACTGCAGCAGAATCCGTGTGTGTGTGTGTGTGTGTGTGTGTGTGTGTGTGTGTGTGTGTGTGTGTGTGTGTGTGTGTGTGTGTGTGTGTGTGTGTGTGTGTGTGTGTGTGTGTGTGTGTGTGTGTGTTGTGTGTGTGTGTGTGTGTGTGTGTGTGTGTGTGTGTGTGTGTGTGTGTGTGTGTGTGTGTGTGTGTGTGTGTGTTGTGTGTGTGTGTGTGTGTGTGTGTGTGTGTGTGTTGTGTGTGTGTGTGTGTGTGTGTGTGTGTGTGTGTGTGTGTGTGTGTGTGTGTGTGTGTGTGTGTGTGTGTGTGTGTGTGTGTGTGTGTGTGTGTGTGTGTGTGTGTGTGTGTGTGTGTGTGTGTGTGTGTGATAACGTAACAGTAATAATAAAAGTAGTAATTGGGGTTATTTAACATTTAAGATCAGTTTCCAGAGATAGTCAAAAGCAGACCCTTGCATTAGATACTGCTGATATGCGACATTCCATTATCAATATGTAAGACAACAAATGTAAATGTTCCTGTTTTATCTCAGCGTTATGGACAGATCTTACACACACACACACACACACACACACACACACACACACACACACACACACACACACACACACACACACACACACAGAGTGTCAGCAGGCCTGTTCTGACACACTCATTGTTTTTCACCACCACGTCTCATTTTCATTTCATTTCAAACCTTTATTTACCCAGGTGTATCCCATTGAGATCATTGATCTCTTTTTCAAGGGAGACCTGCTCAAGTAGGTTCCACATGAAACATCCAAACATAAACAGAACAACAAAAAGGACATTTTACAGCATCATTACAGTGATTACAATTGACATAACTATCCACATGAGCAGGTACCAACAGCTTCCGATTGACTAGCATCCAACCGAGCTTCAAAAACATTTAGTGGCACCAGATTGTTCAGTTTCCATTTCAATTTCAGACTATTCCAAGACAGAGGAGCTGCGCATCTAAAAGCTGTCTTCCCTAAGACAGTCCTAGCAGTTGGCACATTTAATAAAACCACAGCATGCGATCTCAGGCAGTAGCCACTTACAATTCGCCGTGAGATCAGGGAGCAGATATAAGATGGAAGTTTCCCTAACATGGCTTTGTATATAAAAATGTACCAGTGACTGAGCCTCCGTACAGTTAGTGAAAGCAAACCAGCCCTTGCATACAGGGTACAGTGATGGGTTAATGCTTTACAGTTTGTCACAAATCTTAGTGCGCTGTGATACGCAGCATCTAACTTGACCAGGCAATTGGCAGGTGCATTCATATACATCAAATCACCATAGTCCAGCACAGGTAAAAAGGTCACAGAGCCTTTTCCTGGCCTCAAGCGAGAAACAGGACTTGTTCCTGTAGAAGAAACCTAGCCTAACCCTCAGCTTTTTAAGCAGGTTATTGACATGAAGTTTAAAAGTAAGACAATCATCAAGCCAGATACCAAGGTATTTGTAACAGGTAACCACTTCAAGTTTTATTCCTTGCGTAGTTACAATATCTAAAACAGGCTCTGGTGTCTTTTTAGCTTTAGAAAAGAGCATTACCTTAGTTTTCTCAACATTTAAAAGAAGCTTTAGTTCAGAGAGCTGAGTCTGAATAATGTTAAAAACAGCCTGTAATTTAACACCAGCCTCCTTAATGGAGGAACCTGCACAGTACAACACGGTATCATCCGCATAAAAATGTAAAGTAGCTTCATCCACATTTTCACCTAAACTGTTGATATATATGGAGAATAAAAGTGGACCTAAAACAGAACCTTGAGGAACACCATTAGTAATGTTTAACCACTCAGAAGACAGCCCATCAAAGTGAACACATTGGGACCTTTCAGAGAGGTAGTTCACAAACCACCCACTGCATGGCTGGATATGCCTATACTGGCTAGCCTCTGCTTTAAGATGTGATGATCGACGGTATCAAACGCTTTGGACAGGTCAATAAATAGAGCTGCACAACTCTGCTTATTATCTAAAATACTCACCACATCATTCACCACTTTCATTGTGGCAGTGATGGTGCTGTGTTGCTTTCTGAAGCCTGACTGATGTTTAGACAGGATGTCATTTGTACATAAAAACACCTTTACCTGTTCACTCACTAAGCGTTCAAGAACCTTAGCCAAAACTGATCATTTAGAGATGGGCCTATAATTATTTAATAAGGTGGCCTCCCCTCCTTTTAGTAGAGGCAGGACATACGCTGACTTCCACAATTTTGGAATTGTGTTAGTGCTGAGAGAGAGGTTAAAAAGAGTAGTGAGAGGTGGAGCAATACAATCTGCAGCTATCTTTAAAAAGAAAGGTTCTACGTTGTCCGGGCCAGCCGGTTTCTTAGGATCTAACTTGGTTAAAGCTTCACGAACAACATCAACAGTAAAAGGGGTACAACTAAAAGGGTTTTCCAACACACGTTTTTCAGAGTCACAGACTGTGGTGTTCACAGAAGCAGAGTTAGTGACAGAATCAAATAGAGAACCACAGGACACAAAATGCTCATTAAAGCAATGTAACATAGTGGCCCTGTCCGATATAGTGCCAGATGCTGTGGTAATGCACGGAGGTAGCTCATTACGGATCTCACAGGTAGATATCGATTTTATGGCTTTCCAAAATTGTCCAGGATTATTCAGGTTCTTTGTGGTAACTGACAGATAGTACTTAGACTTAGCACTTTTGATATGTGAAGTGAAGCTATTTCTTAGCTGTCTAAAACGTAGCCATTCTACCTCTGAGCCTGAATTCCTAGCCTTTGCCCAGGCCTTGTTTCTCTCATGCAGGAGACTGGACAGTTCAGCAGAGAACCAAGGATTGTCTCGTCCCTTCACTCTAAATGTACGCAGGGGTGCATGTCTATCTATAATTTCCATAAAACCAAGATAAAAATAAGACCATGCAGTTTCTACATCAGCACACAGATGGATGTTACCCCAATCAAAATCAAACAGATCATGCACAAAACCCTGCTCCACAAAATGTTTTTTGTCTCTCTTAATGATAATGCGAGGTTTAACCTTTTGGACCTTAGTGTCCCTAATTGTGGCTACAACACAGTGATCACTCAGATCATTTGCAAATACTCCCACAGATGAGTATTTATGGGGAACATTAGTTAAAATGAGATCAATTAGGAAGGATTTATTTGGGGACTTAATGTTAGGGCGAGTAGGACTGTCAACAATCTGAGTAACATTCAAAGAGATACAAAGGTTTTTAAAATCCTCTGACACTGCAGTTAACCAGTCCCAATTAAAATCACCAAGCAGCACTATTTCCTTGTAGTCTAGTTGTGATAAAAGTTTTGCCAAAGAAGATAAAGAGTCCTTGACAGCTGAGGGGGGTCTGTAGCAGCCCACCACCATGACCTGTTGACCCTTTGCTACTTCAATATTTAAAGCTAAAAATTATAGTTGTTTACTAATAGATTTGGAAACCATCTTGGTTACACAAAACTTATTTTTCACATAAATGGCAACGCCACCACCTTTTTTAGGACGGTCGGTACGATATACACTATAACCATTTAAGTAGATGTCAGAGGCCAAAATAGATTTATCTAGCCACGTTTCTGATAAGACAATGACATCAGCGTCAGTCGAGCTCGCCCAAATGCGGACAAAATCTAACTTAGGTAACAGACTGCGCACATTTAAGTGAATGAATCCCATCCCAGATCTAGAATTAAAATCAGCAGGAGTAGCGATCTGACTACTACTGCTGCTGGGCGGTCCAGGGTTTAGTTGTACATTCCCTGATAGTAATAATAACAAAAAAAACAAAGCACCTTTTCCTCTTAACCGACACACATACATTGTCATCTGCTTTAAAGTCACCAGTAAACTCCGCGAAAGTGAGATTAGAGCTCAAGAAGCAGTCCTGAAGAACCATTGTAGCAGGCAAGTGAGAAAGACAAACATTTGTCGAACTGAATGTCTGTGACAAGGCAACCAGTAATTGTCTGTGTAACACATCCGAAACTTTACAGGGGATGTCCACTGCGGGCGGTAGAACAGACCTGAATCCAGTCGACTTCTCAGGATAACAAGAGAACTTCTTATTGTCCAAAATAGCTAACAGGCATAGCAGAATCACGATATGGGCCATTTTCCCAGACCAGCACAGCATCCGGATAGGCGCGCAAGCAGGCCCGAAACGTGGAGGCGCTCCGGTCTCTTCGCGATATCCCCGGTGCAGAACCTCCTCAGTACAGCAGGATAGGCGAAGCAGGCCCAGCTCGAGGCGTAGAGGCGCTCCGGTCTCTCCGCGATATCCCCGGTGCAGAACCTCCTCAGTACAGCAGGATCGGCGAAGCAGGCCCAGCTCGAGGCGTAGAGGCGCTCCGGTCTCTCCGCGATATCCCCGTGGTAAAACGTCCTCGGCACCGTAGAGCACGACAGGTGGAGCAGGTGGATACAGGCCTCCGCTACAGCAGGTGTAAAGCAGGTCGCAGCCCGAACGCGAAGCCGCTCCGTCTCTCCGCGACTTCCCGGGGAAAAAACCTCCCCACAGCAGCACTGCACAGGTAAACCTCCTCTCTACGCCGACGGAAGAGAGGCAGCCCTGCCCCTCACTTTCTACGCTCCGTGAGGCGGATGAGAAAATGCGCTCCGCTCGCTCTGATCAACGAGTGTAGAGTGTGGAATGCAGCTAGCAAACCAAATGAGCAGCCTTGCGAAAGTGTCATCTTGCATCACCCTCTCCTGTTTGGAGGCCTGTATCAGATGGAGTTGTGTACAGATGCTGAGAATATCTTTTTTCCACTCTGGGTCCTGTCATCTCTGCATGTGTGACCCCGGGACTGCAGCATCACATCATCTGTCATACCAGCATATCATACAGCAGGATGGAGGTGTGTGTGTGTTGCGGCTTTCACACCAGCGCTTTTCCCGTTCTAGCTCCGTGCTAGAGCTTTTCTGGTTCAGCTCCGGTTTCCCTTTTCTGCTCCCGTTTTGTTCACACCGCCCAGAGCCTGACTGGTGCTGCCGCTGCTGCCTCATGACGTCACCGTTTACATCGCTGATTTGCTCCCCAACGGCGCTCACAACAACAACAACAACAACAACAACGGGGGACGGGTCGATGATCGTGTTGCTTTTAATCACACAAAGCCAGATTAAATTAAATAAAGACTTCTCCAACCTTATACTTTTCTCCAGAGTGCCGTGGTTCATTGTTTATTAATGTGTTTCTGCGGCATTTACCGACCGCTGCAGTGCTGCTCTTCCACAGGAGTTTATTCTCCCGTTAGCTCCGGGTTAGCTCACACTGCAGCGGCCGCTGTAAAGTACTCACTGTCTGACTGTCACACAAGCAGCTGATACATATCCCCAATTCCCCATAAGTGAATGTGTGTCAGTCTGAATTGGCGCTGTTTGGCATCACAACGCTGTTATGAACGTTTCTCTGGTATAAAATGGGTGATGTTAGCATAGCAACCGAAGCTAAACTGACTACTTGCCATTGCTATCCTATTGTGGCATAAGCCGTTCTCATTCATAACACTCCGTTCGATGTCTCACTATGGGATGCGCCTCATCGCGGAGCAAACAGAAACATCAATCTCATTACGCCAATCCTGATTGGCTGGTGATCTTGACGTCAGCGTCAGGGAATTCACCCCCTATAAGTAGCTTGCGCCACGACGCATGCGTCATTCAAACACCTCTTCTCGCTTCAGAGCACATCTCTATAGTAGCCGGACAAGCTTAACGGTCCACAGACTGAACCCAAATATAACCATTTCGGTCGACGGGCGCTCGCCGGCTACTCCTTTTGCTTCGCAAGAAGACGGTAATACTAACGCCAGTTAGTATTAAAATCGACCTCGCCGTTTCTTTCCCCGGAAAGTAAGGTAAGGTTTTGATTTTTCTCAAGCTAGCTACGCACCTGTTGCTAGCTAGCTTCCCCTTACTACCGACACCACGGTAGCGAGGACGCTTTTCTTTTTCTCTCTCACGGAGGAGAAAAGGATTAGAAGTATATTGACACACCAGTCAATATTCTTTGAGAACAAAGGACCCACACCGTCCCTTTTTCTCCGGATTAAGGACGGGTTGGTAACACTTTTTCTCTCAACGACGTACCTGTTACGAGCGGGTCCTCTCCACGCCATGAGGCGAACAAGATGGACGCCTCTCCCCCTCACACCAGAGGAGTCAGGGACTCGGAGGCTCGGTCATGCGGCTGCGGGTTGAAGATAGCAGGCACAGACTCACACCAGGTCTGCTCGTCCTGCCTCGGGCTGGAACACGCCCAGGCAACCCCGGCTCGTGCGGGCATTGTGCCCGTTTCATCCGAAAGAGCCTCCACCGACGGCTAGCACACCAAGCTAGCTTGTTGGAACAGGACTCCCTCATGTCCACTGATTCGCCGTTTGGCAATCAAGACACGGGGGCGTTCGCCGCAGAGACTGAGCCCCTCACTGTGTCGGTCTGGGGCTCACTAACAGCGGCAGCTGCGGAACCGGGATCCCACGCCGTCTCAGGCCGGGACCCGGTGGCGGCAGGAGATGCGGGAACGGAGCCCCACGCCTCACCAGGCGGGAGCTCCCGGCGAGACCTCACCATGGTCTCGCCCGCAGAGGCTCGACCTGCTCCGCATACCGCCGATGGAACTGCTGGTGGAAGCCCACCTCCTACCGAGGATGGGCCCGTCACCAAGCAGGAAACCCACGCTGCCAGCGAAGGTGGACCGTTTCCAGTCGACCATGACTGAACGGTCCTACAGAGCCGCAGCGTTGTCCGCCAGGGCTCTGAACGTTTCCTCACTGCTAACCGCATACCAAGCGGAGCTCTGTGAGGATATGTTGAGTAATCCTGGACCGGCCGTTCTGGATGAGTTGGCCGGTCACAGACATTTGTCTCCGTGTCCAACGCTGCGCCGTCCAGGCCACGGGCAAAACAATGGGGATCATGGTGGCGCAGGAAAGAGCTAGATGGCTCAACCTCACCAACCTCCCAGACCGGGAAAAGGAGGATGTGCTTGACATGCCCATCGTTCCCGAGGGGATTTTCAGCTCCGCTCTTGCCTCCATGCAGAGGAGATGCGAGTCGAAAAAGAAGGAGGACGCCTCTGCCTCCCTCGAAGGGCCCAGCCGCTGCCTTCGCAGCGGCAGACCTTCGTCCAAGCTGCCCCGAACCCTGCTCGGTTCAAAATACCGAAAACGCAGAGGTCGCAGTCCGCCCCGAGTCCCCAGCCCAGGCAGGGGACGAGGGCGAGCTGGCCTAGAAAATCTCCGGTTCCGGCTGCAGCCCAGGCGCAGCCAACCCAGAATTTCGGCCAGCAGTCGAGGAAGAAGAAGCGAGCGGTGTGACAGCCCCTCCTTCTCCCCTCTGTGACAGAGCTGGACGTCTAAGGTTCCCCAGCTCTAAATGTGTTCCCGCCGCCTCGAGAGATGCCTCAACACCATCCTCAAGTCCGCATAAACACATGTCACACACTTATTGATTTTTCTGTCATAAAACATTTTCCGCTGACGCATCCAGGCTTCGAGCCAAGGGCACAGCTCGAAAAAATGAAAAGAAAAACAATAAAAACAATAAACAGTCCGTCAACTGTTCCCCTTCTGAGAGCAGCTACAGCCTCTCTCAAAGGGCGGACAATTGACGGGTCTGTGAAGGCACCACCGTCACGTGCATGCGCAGTGCCGGCTGGGGTCGTGAAGGCACCACCGTCACGCGCATGCGCAGTGCCGGCTGGAGCTGTAAAGGCACCACCGTCACGCGCATGCGCAGTGCCGGCTGGAGCTGTAAAGGCACCACCGTCACGCGCATGCGCAGTGCCGGCTGGAGCTGTAAAGGCACCACCGTCACGCGCATGCGCAGTGCCGGCTGGAGCTGTAAAGGCACCACCGTCACGCGCATGCGCAGTGCCGGCTGGGGTTGTGAAGGCACCACCGTCACGCGCATGCGCAGTGCCGGCTGGAGCCGTAAGGGCACCACCGCCATGCGCTGTGTCGGTGGGGATTGTCGAAATGGGGCACCACAGTGCTCAGACACTGGAGGGCCCCATAACACAACAAATAGAGACTCAGAGGGGAAGAGACGTGACATCTCAGCTGGCTCTAAGGAGCATACAGCGGGAGATGCTCACGACATCTGCTTGGGTTTCTCAAGACAGTTACACGGAGCTACAGACTCCAAGTCACCGTCTACCCCCCCTCGCTTCTCGGGCATTCTGCATTCGCAGGCCCGAGGAAAGTCAGCCCATATTCTGGAGAGAGAGATTCTCTCACTCCTAGAAAAGAGGGCTATATCTATTGTACCCGCCGAGCAGAGTCAGGGCGGCTTCTATTCCAAGTACTTCCTCGTTCCCAAACGGGGAGGGAACGGAATTCGGCCAATACTTGATTTGAACAAATATCTAAAAATATATAAGTTCAGAATGCTCACTCACACATCTCTGCTGCGGCTCGTGCGACAAGACGACTGGTTTACATCAGTCGACCTAAAAGATGCGTATTTTCACATCCCAGTATATTACCCACACAGGAAATATCTGAGATTCGCATTTCAGGGGATCTGTTATGAATACAGAGTACTCCCCTTCGGTCTATCTCTCAGTCCAAGGGTGTTTGTACGATGTACGGAAGCCGCGATAGCCCCGTTAAGACAACAGGGTATTCGCCTGGCGACCTACCTGGACGACTGGCTGCTTCTCGCACAGTCGGAGCAGGAGGCTGTTACGCAGACAAATGTCCTCGTAAAGCACCTGCTCAACCTGGGTTTCATAATAAACACAGAGAAGAGCATGTTGTGCCCCGCGCAGACTATACTCTTCCTGGGTTTACGCCTGAACTCGGTGCCCTTTTCAGCTCGCTTGTCAGCGGAAAGAGTGAAAGCTTTCAGAGCTTGTCTCGCTCTTTAACCATCACTCTTTAACCATCACTCTCCGTGCGCCATGGCGCGCGGAGAGTGATGGTTACTGTGAAATGCGTAATGGCACTGCGCCATTGGCTGCACCTGACTTTTCTAGTACGAGGTGTGCCTATGGGTGCTGTCCTTTCACGGAAAGTGGTCACCACAGACGCATGTCTGACAGGTTGGGGAGGTATTTATGAAGGTCGCCTGGTGAGGGGTCTCTGGAGCAGAGACCTCCAGCGGGCGCACATAAATTACCTGGAGCTTTTAGCGGCGTTTCTCACCCTAAAACGCTTTCTGCCTTTCCTCAGGGGACATCACGTCCTCGTGAGGACAGACAATACGACCACAATATCGTATATTAACCGCCAAGGGGGTTTGCGTTCTCTCCAGTTACACACACTGGCACGCAAACTGATCCTATGGAGCGGTAGACGTCTCCTCTCTCTGAGAGTGACGCACGTACCGGGAGTGATGAACCTCGGGGCAGATCTACTGTCCAGAGGTATACCACTTTATGCAGACTGGACTCTACATCCAAGGATTGTGAGCCAGCTGTGGGTGCGTTACGGCAGAGCCGCGGTGGATCTGTTCGCATCGAAAGACAACGCTCAGTGTCAGCTGTTCTTTTCGATGCGCGATCTAAATGCACCGTTAGGCGTGGATGCACTCGCACACGATTGGCCCCCGGGCCTTCTGTACGCGTTCCCACCCCTGGCTCTGATACCCCCAACTCTGGCCAGAGTGAGAGAGCAACACCACACACTTATCCTGATAGCTCCGCACTGGCCAGCTATACTGGCTAGCGGAGATATATCAGCTGCTGTGCGGGCAGCCATGGCAGCTCCCACTACGCAGGGACATACTGTCCCAAGCGGGGGAGGCGATCTTTCACCCACACCCAGAGCGCTTGGCTCTATGGGCCTGGCCCGTGAGTGGTACAATCTGAATACAGTGTGACATGAAGCTGACCCTGGCAGCTGCCAAGCGAGCCAGTGGCACTCATGCGCTATCTGTACAGTCTTCATGCACTCAGTTCGCCCCAGGGCAAACAGAGTGTGGTTGAAGTCCAACCCTGCCTTTATCTTAAGACGGTTGGTTCAAGTACCACATTTGACATTGAGGCATCCTCCCCGCCACTGTATTCCTCCGGGGAACAGCGGCCGGATTTGCCGTGTCCAGCCCGTGCTTTACGCACGTACAGGGACAGATCAAGGGTGCTTCGTCATAATGACCAACCCCTTGTGTCCTGGGCTAACCCTTATAAGGGCAAGCCTGTTACTAAGCAACGGCTCTCCCACTGGTTTGTGGAAGCAATTGCTTTGGGGCTCATACGAGTCAGAGTTCGCAGGCACCCTCGGGTCCGCGAGCTCTTTCGACTCAGGGTCTGGCTGCATCCTGGGCTCTGTCCAGGATGTCTCCCATCCAAGACATTGGTGCAGCGGCGAGCTGGTCCTCGCCGCTCACTTTTGTCCGCCTCTTAACAGGCTGGACGTTCTGCTCCCAGTGTGACTCAAGCAGTGCTGGGCACCTGGTTGAGTCAGAGCTCTACCTGTTAAGTTCTGGTTGGTTTGGTGATTTTCGAGATAAGCTCGTCTGACAATACGGGAGCTACAATTTCCCATAGTGAGACATCGAACAGAGTGTTATGAATGAGAACTATAGGTTAGTTACGTAACCCCAGTTCTCAGAGTAACATGAAGTGAGATGTCTCACCAGACGGCCCTCCTTGCTATGGTGAAGCGGTGCTTATTTTGAATGACGCATGCGTCGTGGCGCAAGCTACTTATAGGGGGTGAATTCCCTGACGCTGACGTCAAGATCACCAGCCAATCAGGATTGGCGTAATGAGATTGATGCTTTTGCTTGCTCCGCGATGAGGCGCATCCCATAGTGAGACATCTCTCTTCATGTTACTCTGAGAACTGGGGTTACGTAAGTAACCTATAGTTTTCTACAGGCACATTTTACCAGCGTATTTCTCATTATGATTCTACTAGTGATAGTCAGACATGACAACATGTGCATCCCATGTATTGATTCCATCCGATAGCTGCTATAATACAAAACGTCTGCCTGCTCTCCACAATGATCAATAACAGAATTACACGTAGCCTGGTTAGTGTTGCCTGACTTTATAAAGTGTGTTTTTTTTTATAAGTGTGTGGTTGCCTTCTAGTCACTTTGCTCAGCGCTACTGCTTGTAGGCAGGCATGACGAGACTCTTCAGTCGACCCATGTTCAGGGGAGGTGGGTTTAGTTTCCTGCACTCCTCGACGTAAGAGAGATGTAAGCGACGCCGCCTCTTAGCTCCGGAGTCTTCCTTCTAGACCGACAATATTTTGGAGCTGGAAACGAACCGGATTACGGAGCTAAGAGCCGGCGCCGCTGCAGTGTGAAGAGGAAAAAACGGTAGGCTACTTGTCAGGCTCTAGCGCCGAGCCGGCCCTGAAAACGCGTTGGTGTGAAAGGGGCATGTGTTTGCAATGGAGCAGCAGTGCCCTGCTACCACACTGGAAAAAATGCTGCTTCAAAGATAAGTAAAAAAATAATGAAAACAAGGTGTTTTCACTTGTAATAAATAAAAATAATTCTGCCAATAGAACAAGTGAACATTTGCATGGTAAGATTTCTTGAAATGAGATGGTTTATATTTGACCAGAATCAGGAAATGTTACTGTCCAATAAAAATGTGAAAGAAAACGTTTCACTCACTAGATATTAGACAAATACACTGGACAACATTTCAAGCTTTTGTAGGTCAATGCTGAGATGAAGCAGGCAGAGCCCCTCTCCTGCTCGACACTGCCTCCTCCTGTCCTGCTGCTAGCCTTTCTGCTACAGGAGGAGAGGAGTGAGTAAGCAGCTCAGATATTTGTAAGCCTTTGTTTTCATTTTGCTGCAGCTGTTATTATCTCTTATGTAACTTGATTAAACATGCAGGCTCCTCCAGCGGTCTGAAGATGAGAGCTCTGTGCCAGGCTGACTGCAGCATGTTCACCTCGGATGACTCTATGCAGTGTGTCTGGGAGTGATGATGTCACACCACTTTTCTTATAAATACTGTATCTCCCTCTCTCTTTAGCGGCTCACCTCACTTCACATCTCTCAAGACCCCAATTGACTCCGTCCACCCACAATCCTCTCTGTTTAGGAATTAAGCTAAAGGGCTGCTTTGGCACCTGCATGTCTGTCATAAATCATGGTGTTTCAGTCGTGTCCCTCTCACCATCTGTGTGCTGCCTGGGTCAGGAAGTGTCAGGGAGGGACGCTCAGAGGCCTATCTGAGGCTTCAGCTGCTCAGCTTATGTGTGTGTGTTCAACTGACACTTTGGCACTGCATGCTGGGGAAAAAAGTGCAGAGGATTTAGTCAAATTGCCCTGTAATACTACCATATATTTTGATGTGACAACATAAAATCCGATTAGTGAAGTGTGACATTTTTCTTTTGGCGTGTCCTCAATTTCTCAATTCCATTTGTTTTTTTGTTGTCTCAGTTGGCTTTCTCTTTTTCCAAGTGCAGATATTGAACATGGTAGAAATTAGCCCAATATAATCATTACCTTATTCTGGAAATGTGATTATTTTGGTTTCTTTTGTAACAGTTTTGCTTAATGTTTGAGATGCACTATGGCCTATTGATTAAAGACTACCTGATTACAGAAAAATTCAAGCAGTCTTAGACCCCGTCTACACGGAGAGGAAAC
Organism: Gymnodraco acuticeps; assembly: GCF_902827175.1. NCBI lineage: Eukaryota > Metazoa > Chordata > Actinopteri > Perciformes > Bathydraconidae > Gymnodraco > Gymnodraco acuticeps. The sequence continues at coordinate 275,857 of NW_022990822.1, forward strand.
GGGTTGTATCCGCTACAGTTCTCTATCGTATATAGACGGTTCATCCACACGAAGCCGACACGAAAACGCGGATAACGATAACGGCTCCCAAGGTTGGTAGATCTGCGGACGAAACGCTCTGGGGGGCCAAACGGCTCCGTGTGTACGCCCTATACCAGGGGTGGGGAACCTCCGGGCAGTATACGGTCCGCGAGACTATTTGATACGCCCCTCGAGGTAATTTTTAAGCACACGCAAAAAATATTGAGAAATCGAGACCGCAGAAAAAATTAAACAAGCGAGTGCCTGTTTTTCCTGTCCACGGTCAGGGTCCTTAAACACAACACGAGCCTAACGTGTCATCACGTGGTATATGTCTCGTCTGACAGGGGTGTAGTTCTGCCGGAGAGTACCAGAACATCGCTCCGGCACTTCAGAGAATAAAGGAAAAACAGGTATAAAAAACTATATGACAGTAAAAAAAAGTTGTTATTAATAAACAAGAATACAGTTTGAAAGGGGAGTGATTTGTAAAATATCCATAAAGACAAAGAACATCTGCTTACAGTTCTGTTTCATATGGGTGTTGAGAGATGTATCCATATATCTCTTCATGTTGCTCTCAAAGTGCACCAGATTGATGCTTTTAACTTCAATATTTAAAAAAAATAATCTTCCCGGGGGAGCATGCCCCCGGACCCCCCTAGAGGAGGTTAGGTCCCCCCCCCCACCTAAATCATGTCCACATGGATAGGAAACTAAGCTGACCTGAAGAACCGGTTCCGAACCAGAAAAGCTCTAGCACGGCCCTAGCCACACGGAAACGAAAACGAACTGAATTCGATATCAAAAAAGTCTTCCATCCACACGCAATAGGCACCAGAAACGTGTCCTTCCACACGAGACTGCTCGACCCGCTGGAGACGCTGTAGTACATATGCCGGGCCTGTAAGTGGCGCTGTACTTCCGCCACAAAATACACCAAAAGCAGCGAAGAAGACTTCCTGAGCATGGTTGCCATGGTTACCCTTCTGTTTATTCTCCGCGGTGGATTTAGCAGCAGAGGTGGGGAGAGGCAGGGCTCTGGCTGTTTCTCTTTTTCTCTCTCCCCGAGGCAAGCGTGTGCTCTTGCTGTAATTCTCTCCGGTAGTCCACCAGCAGATGAAAAACACCCTCCTCTCCGCCTCTTCCAAGGGACGAGGGAACCGTGCGGCAGAGTTTCCGTTCAAAATTTTTTCCGCCGGTCAACATGTCCGTTAAAGTTTAAATCTTACTTGCAGCAGTGTCAGAGCATTAGAATGTGAAGATGTTGTTGTACAAACTCAACATTGTGTCGGTTCAAGCAAAGCTTTTAATATGTGTTTTTAAATGATTGCAGAACATGTGTTGTGTCCTGATGTAATGAAATTATATAATTTGACAATATTTTCAAACTTCTATATCAAAAATTGAATGAAGTCTGAACTTGTGCTGTCTTGACAAAGTTGGATTTCTTACAGTATTTTCTTATGAAACACCAATTGAATTAAATGATATGAAGAGTTTTAAGCTCAAACTTGAGCCACTAAACAAGAAACGTGATACATAAATATGGTAATAAATGTAAGTAAAAGAGTGATGTAAAGGCCAAAGATTCTGTGAATAAAATGTTTAATTAGTTTCTGCATTTTAAAATGTTAAACGCATTAGGTTATGGATAAATTACATTTGTAGGCCTGATGTTGGTGTTGTTGTGTTGCAGGCCAGAAAACGTGCCTCCACCTCCACGGAGTGTTCCCCTACATATACGTGCCGTACGATGGCTACGGCCAGCAGCCGGAGCGCTACCTGCGGCAGGTGGCCTTCAGCATCGACAGGGCCCTGAACGTTGCCATGGGAAACCCCGCTTCCTCCGACCAGCATGTCTTCAAGGTGGTGCTGGTCTCTGGCATGTGAGTGATCCACCATTTGTTCACAACACACTGAGCTGATGGAGTAAAGATCTGATCAAAAAACCAGTGCAACAGACACGAATAAGATAACAATGAGGACAAGGCTTTAAAACATGAAAAGCGTTAAAGGCAGTGTGTTAATGCTGTCTTTCTTCCTACAGGCCTTTCTATGGTTACCACAGTAAGGAGAAGCGCTTTATGAAGATCTACCTGTACAATCCTCGTATGGTCAAACGGTAAGCTAACTGCAGATTGATGCTCTTTAATCCCAATCAGAATTCCTTTATTTGTCCTACAGAGGGGACATTTACATTGTTACAGCAAAGTATAGATAGATAGAGATGATTTGCAACAACAACAAAATGTACAGAAATTCACATTCAGGGAAAATACGTAAGTAAGCAGTATTTATAAAATAGTGTAACATTATAGAGTGTGGTAGCGGGTAGATTGCGCTAGTAAATCAAATCAAATATTTTAATAATAACATACATAATTTTGTTGGAATGGACTACCTAAGAAGTAGCAGCCAGTAGTAATAGTAGTAATAATAATAATAATAGCTTAATAGGGGGGGGTGAGACTGCTGGATGAATATGGAGTAACCTCTGCTTGTTGTAGGGTGTGTGAGCTGTTACAGAGTGGAGCCGTGATGAACAAGATGTATCAGCCCCACGAGGGCCACATCCCCTACCTTCTGCAGCTCTTCATAGACTTCAACCTGTACGGCATGAACCTGCTGAACCTGGGGGCTGTCAAGTTCCGCTCTTCCCACCCCAAAGGTAAAGCTTCACCCCCCCAGCTTTATATGTGGCCCTGTACTCAACGTCACAACATTCACAGTTCTTCAGTGCCAGTTAGACTGCGAGTGTGACATTAGGTGCACGACTGATATGGACTTGAAAGAGACTTTATCTTTGTTTTGGTTTATTAGTTAGATTTACTTGTTGCAGATCACACATTGTTTTCTAATTCTGTATTGTTTAATTAAATCATAAAAAGAAATTGTTTGAATTCATTCTCACATTTGCCCTCACACCCTGTATGCCCTGTGCTGTGGAGATAGTTGCTTCTCCTGCTGTCTCCCAGGAGGACACTCTTCTGTGTTCAGTCCCTGCTGGAGAGTGTGGCCATTCCCCGGGCTTTGTGTTGTTTACAGGTAGTCCTGGCCTCTCCTCAGCCTCAGGAAGCCTCAGATGACTTCTTAAGGCTCTTTCTCTCTTTTCACCCTTTATTTATTTGTCATGTTTTGCGCAGTGTGCCACTTCCTCCCCCTTGTTTAGTCTCTATATTACTTGCATAGTTTTGTCTTTATTTGGTCACCCTGGTGCTCTCACTGGTGCTCAGCAATGAGGCAAAAGTATAATCTACTGGCCCACTGCCTCCTGAAAATCCTTAACAGGGAAACACAGACAGAAACATTTTATACACAATCAAAAGGTGCGAGAACAGAACAAAAACAAACTAGCAGATATACTGTCTGGGCGCTCCGGCACTATTACAAAAAATTACTTGTCAATCTGTAGTTTCAGCAAGTGTGATAATCAGAGGGATGAGTGATAAAAGGGGAAAGGGAAAGATTGAGCGTTGAGCTGACTTTTTCTAATGTAGTACTAAAACATGGTTACATGCTTTAATGTTTAAACACATTGTTTTTCTCATACTGTCTGAATGTACCTATTTTCACACATGATCATTCATTAGCCATAAAACACAGTGGCCTATGCTAGTTTATGTCAGCAAACTATACGTACAGCTCATATGTATTTGTGTGTAGCTGATATTACTGTCACATTCTGCTGTTCTTGGTCTACTGTTTATGTGTATGACTTAGCCCTTCTCAGGTAAACATTATAATGGTTTCATAAAAAAAATCCAATAATGCCTCCTTCCCACCAAAGTGGTTCCAGGGCCAGTTCGGAGCTAGTGATCAGTTCTTCCTGTTTCCACCGCAGCGGGGGCCGGCTCTTAGCCCCGAAAACCGGTTCTTATCTGGCACCCAAAAAATGCTCGTCAAGAACAAAGAACCGAATACGTCAGGCATACGTCCAAGGCTGGGGCGAGATTAGCGTATCACTGCAGCGGTGGGTAAACGCTGCTGAACCACATTAGCCGCTTTCACATCAAGTACTTTGCCATACTTAGTTCCCAGTACTTAGTAGGGGTCGACCTGGCCGATTATCGGGGCCGATATTCCGCATTTGACCGTTTATCGGTATCTGCCTTTTTTTTTTTAAATTGCCGATAAAACTTTGGCTCTGATGCGGCCGTTTCTCTGAGAGTCACCACTCTGTGTACACGAGCAATGTCCCGCCCACAGCGCTATCTGATAGGCTATTACTGAAGTGTCAATCAACACTGAAGATTTTCCGGGCGGGAGCCAGCCAGAGAGGTTGATATGTGAAGCTCATTAGCTAGCCAACATGTATCTAGCAAATGTTTAGCAAAATATTAGAAGTGAGGCTACTAGACTAACGTTAGGTCTACTGTAATAGCCTCACTTTTAATAGTTTGCAAAACATTAGCTAGCACTAGTGTTTTGCAGTTGCTAGCAGCTTATTGGGATTTTATGCTATGCTTTATTGTTTGAATATAATAAATTAAGCATTATTGTTAGTTAAGCATGTCAGCCTGCAGCCCCACTTCTTGTCTCTCTCTAACTCATAGCAGATGGCTGCACTAAAGAAAAGGGCACAGAGAGGAAACCAGTTGTAAGATGTTTAAAAGTTCATTAAACATAATATATGCTTACATGCATTTCAAAGAAGTTGTGTTGGAGTTTGTGTTATTCTACATTTTGACACCAAGATTTTCTGATTTTACTGCAAATGTATATCGGTTCCAAATATCGGTTATCGGTCTCCTTGATTACTAATAATCTGTATCGGCCTTGAAAAAGCTATATCGGTCGATCCCTAGTACTTAGTCCTGCCGAACTCTTTAGTCCCAGAACTGTCCTAGTAAATCATGTTCACACCGGAATAAGTCCCTGAGGGAGGATTAGGCAAATGAAGCCGCTGACGTCACTTCTTCTTCTTCTTCTTCTGCTTTCGGTTTACTGGCAGGCCGCAAACAACTTCACGGCGTATACTGCCACCCGAAGTCCCGGGTAAACCGCCAGAAGCGTCGACACCTCCTCATCACTCCACGGTTCCCACGTTTTATTTTATAAGGTAGTCTCTCTCCGTTGGTGTGCTGGGCTAATGCTAATGCTAAATGCGAGCAAATAAAATGGCGGTTTCACGAAACCTTTTGGGAGTTTTACGGGTTTGCAATTCGCCCAGCCAATCAGAAATTGGAACCTTTTTCTCCCAGGAAAGTACCTGCTCTCTAGCAGGGATTGAAAAGGGGTGAAAAGGTTTGCATGAACTAAGTTCTAGTTCCAGATCTTTTTGGTGTGAACGTAAAATCCCTAGAAGAACTATCGGAACTATTCCTGGGAAAAGTACTCTGGTGTGAAAGTGCCTATTGGTAAACAATGAGCCACTGCATTCTGGGAAAGAGTATAACGGCAGTGGAAACACAACCGGTTCCAAAAAGGCGAACCAGTTTGGAACCAGAAGAGTACTAACACAGAGCTCGAACTGGAACTGGTTTGGTGGGAAAGGGGCATAAGAGAACACTGTTGACACTGGTCATTTCCTGTTTGTTGTGGGTTTCCACAGTCTTAGAATAAATGACTCCAGACCATTTTGGGTTAACTGATTGAGACTTAATTTGTCATTTATACCTCATGGTAACATAAGCTGCTACCTCAACAAAAGGTTCTAGTGTCCCTGAACTAAAGAAGAATCTGTCACAGCCACACAGCTGTCTGTGTGTAAAGGCTCTGAAGTGGCACCTCCTCAGATCCTGGGGGAGCCTGGCTCTAACAGGCCCATTTCTACTTCCTGCTTATAGAGACTAAACTATGTTTGATCACAGTTTAGTCCCCCACACCCTCACTGTGGATCAGACCTCTCCCCCCACACTCAGCAGGGCCATTTTCATCGATGGGGGCATTCATGATTCAGGAAATAATTACACACATACCCTAAATACGTTTTTTTTAATAATCCTCACGCTTGACTCCCTTCCGACTAAAGCAGAGAAAAGAGGCTCCAATGCCCTGTACAACAAAGACCCTGAATAACCCCCAAAAGAGGGACCCCTGTTTCATTTCCTTCTCCCTGCAAGCTCAAACTTGAAAGCAAGTTGTTAATCTGGGAAGGAGTGGGAGAATGATAAAAGGGACTGGCTTTGTATAATAGGCCAGTTTGAGGTGGTAGTGTGTTTAAATGTTCAATACACTGCCTCGACTGTCTTCTCAAAAACCGTTCAACTGTCAATACTACATGTAGAGTATATCCTTGATCAAACGACACAGCTGTTCATACCTGCTCAAGCCTGGTTCACTACACAAGTGGTTCTCAAACCTTTTTCAATAATGTACCCTCTTTGAAAAAAAAATGCAGCCAAGTACCCCCTGATCAGCGCAAATACTATTTGTTTGTGGAAAAAAACCTATATAAAGAGGTACAGTACAGCGCTGCACCATCAGTGTCTGATTTATTAAAACAACAACCTTGTAACTGAGAAACACTTAAATGCTACGTTTCAAATGTTTACAATCCATCACTAAATTCATGGCAAACCAATTTTAACATCATGCAATAACACAGACGACATTAGTTGCATTGAACTGATCTTTTTAATAAGTTGTAATTACAATTTAGTGAGAAGTGCAGTTATTACACTTCGCGTTTTGAAATATGTGTAACTCTATTAATATAAAACCCACACTGCTCAAACTTCGTTACTTTTCCTAAAATTGGTATTTATTTATTTTGGGGCGTGGGGAATGAAGAGAAAAAATATATGAGCATTTATACCTATAACCGCTCATATAAACAAATGCATAATGCTGCTCTATACTTTGCGGCCACACCCTGTTGCCAAGCAGCGCTTATTGTTTAGGTGTCCTTTGATAAGCAGGCAGTCATATCATTAGCTAGAACTAGCTAGATCTGATCGATATGGCGTAAACGCGAGTGAAGTCTAATCTGACAGGAGAGAGAGATCAGAGATCAGATCAGCTGCTGCTGACGGAGACACGCAGCTCTGCATGATCACCTGCAGGGGTGAGCGGAGCAAAACACACACTAAGAGTTAGAACATCACACTTAGCTATTTGATCTACTCTGGAACTAGCTAAACTAGTTATAAATATGTTTATTCTTCACTGTCGGGTCACTTATTACAGGTTCAGCGAGCTGTCAGGAGAGGGAGAGAGACCGCTCCGTTTATTTCTCCCGTGTTATTATCTAGAATTACTGTAAACTTTTGAATAAAGTAGTTAATCTACTATTAGTAGTTTGCTTAAATGTATTACTTATGTTGTTTTTCTTCATTAACATAAAATAAATCTCACGTACCCCCTGCAGTACTCCAACGTACCCCTAGGAGTCCGCGTACCCCCATTTGAGAACCACTGCACTACACTGTTTCCAGAGTTGGGTGTAACGCGTTACAAAGTAACGCGTTACTGTAACACTAATACTTTGTCGGTAACGGTGTAGTGTAACGCGCTACTTTTATAATTCAGTAATCACACTACAGTTACTAACATTGCCCGACACGCGTTACTTCGTTACTTACTACAAGTCAGTCATAATCACACTGACAGACAAGAGGGGTTTCCGCCGCAGGTTTATATGAATACGTAATCTGCGCTGTCCACATCTCCACGTGCAGTGCTGCATAAACATGGCTGAGTCAGCGATAACTCTCGAGGGGTGGAGGTATGCCCATTACTTTGAGTTTGTCCGAAGAATAGACAGGAATGTGACGGTGAGGTGCAAACTGTGTCCAGGCCAGAAGCTGTTATCCACTGCTGTAAACACCACGTCAAACCTCAACAAACACCTGCAAAGAACACATGCTAAGGTGAAGCTACCGCACAGCTATTTGTTGTTTGTTTATATCACGGAGTCTGTTCTTCTTCTCTGTCTTCCGTTTGTTGCCTGTTTTGAATGACAAATACACACTACCGCCGCCTGCTGGTAAGGAAAGTTATTGCCACTCACGCAATGCGCAGTTCGTACGTGCTCCGCGAGTAAAGTAACGAGTTACTTTATGTAGATAGTAACGAAGTAGTGTAATGTATTACTTTTTTTTAAAGGAATATGTAATATATTACATTTTTTAGTAACGACCCCATCTCTGACTGTTTCAAATACTTTATCTTATTGTAGTTCTGACCACCATCATCCTCACTAAGATAAGAGGAATTCTGCTACAAAAAGGCCAACTTAGACAAACCTGAGGTTAGCCTAGCTTATTTGGAATAAAAACACATTATTATCCTCACCTAACCATTGTAAACTCCAATTACGATTCATAATCCAATTTCCTGCAATGTTATAATGTCAACAAAACTAGGGAAACCCACATCGTTTTAAAACTAGAATATTTCCTGAATAGCATTTCACCAGCTACAAGATTCATTTCAAGAACACCTGTCTACCACTTCCAAAGAGTTGAGCATGGCGGTTCATTCTGACACGCAAAGAGAAATCTTAAGCTTTTTCCACAGTTCTGAGATTACTTTCTCAATCATTGCAGATGATTAAATTATCCCACTTATATTTGACATCACATTTACCACGTGAGCAAACTGTATATTGTTTCATAGTCTTGCCAGGTGATGACAGCTCCTCTCAGAGTGTACAGTACCAGGTTCTCTGCTGTGTGTTTGCAGGAGACGCAGCAGCAGCCCCACACAGGCACACTCCAAGCATCAGTCCTCTGAAGAGCCCCTGCACCTCCATGCTCAACGACAGCACCCTGGGGGGCACTTTTGTCCGCTGGGAGGAGAGCGCTCTGCCCTGGTAAGTTCTCCCTCCAGTCTGTCAAATGAAGGAGCTCTTACTGAAATGCTGATACCCCCTAATAATAGCAATAACCAACCTTGAAGCTAAAATATAATTATATATCATTTCTCTAAACCATTTAATCTTGTCTATGCAGTTATTCCCTTAAAAAATAAGTGGTACAACATCATTTTGTATAGGATGCCTTGTAGCATTTTGTTGCTACTTTAGTATGATTCGTGTGTGTGTGTGTGTGTGTGTGTGTGTGTGTGTGTGTGTGTGTGTGTGTGTGTGTGTGTGTGTGTGTGTGTGTGTGTGTGTGTGTGTGTGTGTGTGTGTGTGTGTGTGTGTGTGTGTGTGTGTGTGTGTGTGTGTGTGTGTGTGTGTGTGTGTGTCCACTGCAGCTCCCTGATGTTGGATGAGGTGGAGAGGCAGAGCACCTGTGAGCTGGAGGTGGATGCAGTGGCAGTAGATGTCCTCAACCGCCTGGAAATTGAAAGTAAGATGACTGAGGGTGTGACTCAATGTGAGGTGAAAGGTGGTCTGCTGAATCCTGAGTGTTGATGGTGCACCTCGTCTGGCTGACTTTCACTCATCTCACACCATCTCCACATATCAAATTCATGAGACACAAACACTGTGTGGCGGGGATAGATTAAGCGAGACGAGGGAATACAGGATGGAATATACAACATTTAAACAAAACCCATTAAGCCCATGGCATTATCTGACAAAGCTATCCAACAGATGCAACCACTGTTTCTGTGGGGTTCTGCTCCTTTCTGCACAATATTAACACCTAATATTAAGTCACTTTGTCTTTGCCTTTTGTCGCAGTTTTCGAAATGTTCAGGCAATATACATCTGGGTTTCATCATGGGCTTACTATTTCTTACTTGCAGTCTTCAGAATAAAAGGAATTCTGATTCTGAAGACTGTAATTAAGAAATATGCCCATTCTTGTACTTCTAAAAAGATTTTAAAAGGAAGAGTCCAAACCAAAGCTGAAAAACATGGCATGCTTTAATGAACAGAAACACTCGTGTTGTAGGCTATCGTCTCCCTCTCTGGGAACCACAGAAATGTCCTCGTCCAGGGTTTCAATCTGAACCATGCTCTTAAAGAGACAGAGTTTAAAGTCACAATGTGGCTTTTTGCCTTTTTTATCCCTTCAGCTGAAGCAGGTCAGATTGGCAGGTAATCACGAGGCTGCAGTGTTCTGCTGAGTCGTGGTTTCTTGATAAAACATTCACACATTGGTACGTACAGCCGTTAATCTTTTGCTGGGATCTGAAGCCACAAGTGTGTTAGAGCTTTAGAGAGCAGCTCAGCGAACATGTTAACCAGGCTGAAAGTATTGTTCATGAGTGAATGTGCATGGAGGCTGGAAGTATGCAGCCACTCCTCATGATTTAGACCAGGCTGGATGCAGAACTGTAATCCACATCAAGCATCTGGTTGAGAGTGAAGAAAGGAGAGAAAAAAGGCCACTCCAGGGCAGGCAGTGATGGGACTCATAACAGACTGTCAGTTATGCTTAACATTACACTTTGCCTTTGTTGCAGGTTAAACGCTCTTCATTGACAGAGGTACAGCATGATAGTTCTGTTAGCTGACACTGTTCTGCGACTCCCCTCTGTCAGATCAGATCGGTAGGAACCCGGGCCTGCAGGCCATCTGGGAAGACGAGAAGCAGAGGAGGAGAGAGAAGAACCAGGAGTCCCAGATGGAAACCCCAGAGTCCCAAGGTGAGCAGATCCTCAGAGTCTTTGCTGTGCCAATAAGATCAGAACACTACTTTCAAAGTGACAGAAACCTACGAGAATGCTTTTACTTTAAAGAATAAGGCAAGCTTTTTTTTTTTATCAACGTGTCCCATAAAGATCATCACCAACAATTGTTTCTCAATACTTGCTGACTTCCCTCTATGGAAGACGTACATTTTTGGGTCCGTAATACCGTAATAATGTTTTTTTTTTTACTTATGGCCAAATGATGACATAATACAGCTGGTCATTGTACTTTGTAGCTAAATGTACTCAACAGGAGGATATAGTGCGTCTCTTGGGGACTATTTCCAGCTGCAGATTAATCCACATTTGGTTCACTTGTGAGTGTTTGTGGCAGCAGGACAGTGTAGATAGAAGCCTGTGTGTGTTTGAGTGAAAGCAAAGCCCAGTGTGTGTTCATGGTGCTAACAACAATGGAGTCTAAGACACTAGCCAGGGGATATAGGAGTACATCACAGATCATGATAAAAACACTCACTCTAAGTTACTGGTGGCGATAAACCTGGAAATCCTCACATGACGGACAAAGTTTGTCAAACTGGAGAAGTGAAAGGAAAGCTTGATGTAGTATCATGTTAGAAGGAACAGACTCGCACAGTTGGACCTTTTGATTTATAAATATTTAAGATTGTTTGATTTTCACAAATACAAGATGTGTGTCCTGCGCAAATAATAATAATGCCAAAGTGATAATAAAGGCTGCATTGTTCCTGTTCACGATGACATCACAGTTTACAGCAGGCTGCTGGTTTCACTTTGACCTGCTGCACTTGACGTGCTTCGATAAAATCAGGGACCAACGTTTGTTTATGTTTCCATTTGAGTTCACTTAAGCAATGTATCGTGTGTTCATAGATTTCAGCAAGAACACACACACACACACACAAAGGGAGTTGTCATGGAAACAGTGTGATATGATCCCAGGCCATCTGCTCTGTTGTGATTAAGCATGCTTGCTTTACCTGTGCAGGGCTCTCAGGTCTGAAAGAGAGAGGGAATGTGTGATTCTGTGGTTCAGTGACGGTATGCAGAGTCACACCCAGTAATGTTAAAGTGATAGAACTCCACTGACAGGCACCACTACTGCAATACTTAACGACAATTATCCACCAGAATTTGAGGTCTGGAGAAACTCAGGAATCTTTGTTTGCAGTTTTCCGGGAATAATGAATGCACATTAAAATCGTTTGTCTGATGTTTTCCAGATCGTAGGTTTGTCACTTCAACAGAGAGCGAGAAATTCTTCATGAAGAGAGTCGAGGAGATTCTGAAGGAGAATGATTTTGACGTGTAAGTTCCTCTTCTTTCCTCCGATCAACTATCGCTTTTGGACTGATGGAAATCAGATGTTTCTGAACGCATTGAATCTAATAGTTGTTCTTGGACATTATCCCATTTCACTGGCGATTGCTACTCCCTGGCAAGCAGAAACAAACACAAGATGCTTCCAGTCACATTAGTGAGCCCCAGTCTCAGTGCACATGCATCCAGAGCTCCTCATCTGGGAATCTTCATAGAGCATGTCCTCACCCACCCTCTGCTTGCAGGGATGGAGAAAGTGAATTGCGAACAGATATTTTGAGGGGTTGTAGTGTGACATGATGTTGATGAGATAGCACTCATCCTTCTACTCCCACCATGTACAGGCAGAGTATTTCCTGTTAAATAAAAGTACAGTTGCTTGGCAGCCATGCATTCCTCTGCACCAGATCCAGATGGCTCCCATTCACTAACCTCTAATATGAGACAGGAAAAGAGGAAACACACACACACACACACACACACACACACACACACACACACACACACACACACTTAGTGCTTGGTAGTAAAATGTGTTAATTGCTGCAGAATCTCCTGTTGCCTGCCAGGCTCGCTCCCTCGTTGCCTCTAAAGTCGCTTGCTAGCAGACTAATTAAGAGACAGGCAGACAGTGGCACGTGGATGCTTTGTTCCCTGGAGCCCCCCCCCTCTCATTGAGCCGCAGAGCAGACTCTGAATGACGATGAGACCGCTGCAGCAGCATCTTTCTGGCTGGCAGCCCAACCTCAGAGCTGCAAGATGTCAGCTGATTTAAAACTCTGAGAACATTGATTTCACTGGAAATAATGCTGCTAAAAAAGACTGGTGAAAAAATAAGGTGTTTCCCCTTGTCATAAGCGAAGCATCTGCCAATAGAACAAGTGAACATTTGCTTTGTAAGATTTCTTGAAATAAGATGGGATATTTAGTAAATATCCCATCTTATTTCAAGAAATCTTACAAATAAGTTTCCCCCGACTATTTACGGGGAAACTTATTTTGAGCCATATTTTGCAGAATCAGGAAATGTTGTGTTACAGAATAAGCCAGAAATGCTCCAAAGTGTTCTATGTTCTGATTAGTTGGTGATTTCCCCCCCCAAAAAAAAAATAGAAAAAAAAATATGCTTTCAAGAGTCTTTGACTTTAAAGATACTTAAGATGCATTGTCTAGAAACAAGACCCTACTGTATATCTCACTGCTTGATACTTCTTAAGTTAAGGTCTTATGTCAAGTGTAAAGACATATTCTGACTAGATATTAGAGGTATAAACTTGGCAAATCTTCAAGTTTTTGTAGTGTTCATGTTCTCACATGTGAGCGGCTGCCTGCTGGTTTACATTTGAATATTTCAGGGTCCCTCAGTGGTGAGTTGCTAGTCGATGCAGTAGGATGGTAAGGAGAGCGATCTGGAGGGTTGCTGATCTGCAGCTGCCCGCCCCTTTTCTGTTAACGTTTGCTCCACAACACACACACACACACACACACACACACACACACACACAGCTGTCACACATCACCTGTGTGTACACATACAGTACACACAGAGGGGGGTCAGGTCTCGGCCTCTGTGTGCTTGTTCTGAGTATTTGCTTAACTTCAACTGGGTGTCTTAGCTTAAAGACTGCAAGCAGCACTAAAATGATTTTAAAGATTTTAATAAATTAATCAAAGTTTGGGTTTTCTGTGTTGCAATGAATAGTTTTCCCTGAATTCTTGAGCTGAAAATCAATAATTGTATCATGTGAAAATACAGCAGGAATGATCTTCATGACTCAATTTCAGTGTCTCTCTGCTCAGGACACAATAGGCGCTTTCACACCAAGTACTTTGCCGTACTTAGCATTATTAGCATTAGCATTATTAGCATTAGCTTCATCAGAACTAAAGAGTTCTGATGAAGCTAATAATGCTAATGCAAGGAAAATAAAATGGCAGCTTCACAAAACTTTTTGGGAGTTTTACGGGACGTGGTTTGCAATCCGCCCAGCCAATCAGACACAGGAACCTTTTTGTCCCATGAAAGTAGCTGCTCTCTAGCAGGGACTAAAAAGGGGGTAAAAAGGTTCTCATGAACTAAGTTCTAGTTCCGGATTTTTTTGGTGTGAACGCACATTTTCGGAACTATATCGGAACTATACTGGGAAAAGTACTCCGGTGTGAAAGCGCCTAATAGACATGTTCTTCTGTGAGTGACAGGGAGGACCAAGAAGACCTTCTCAATGAAATGACTCTCCATTCAGCCCCCCGGACCCCTGAAGCCCAGCCCTGCACCCCAGCTAATGCTGTGGAGGAGCACAGGCCCTCCCAGCCAGGTAAGGCCAACCGCTGAGAGCTGCTAATGCTGAAATACTGTCTCTTTATTGGAGAGTTTAAAGGTCCCATGTCATGGCCATTTCTACTGATCCTAATTCCATTGTTGAGGTCTACTAGAATAGATTTATATTGTGCATAATGTTCCAAACTCACATTGGTTTCTCATACAGCATCTCTGTAAAGTATGTGTATTCACCGGTATTCACTCTCTGTCCTAAACGGCTTGTTGGAGCTCGCCCCCCTCCCTGTGAGCCCAGTGTGCTCTGATTGGTCAAGCGACGTGCAGCTGCTCGTGAGGCGCAGACAGGGCTTCCATGTCGGTGATAGATACAGCGAGAACAAGCAAAACTCATCCTGAGCACACAAACACTCACAGCCGAAGTAAAAACAATAAGTGTGCCTTGATATTGAGTAAGAAAAAGGTTTATAACGCTGTGAGCATGGGTCTGCGGAGAGCATTTCTCCAAGAGGGGTGGCGTAGTTTCGGGCGACGAAGACTGCTGCTCCTGGGGCGAGTCAGGCGGGAGTATGCTAGTGTCCACAACGGAGGGTCACGTGATGTCCCCATCTGACCTGTTGCTACTGTCTGCAGTAGATGCAGTGTTGCTGGCGTTTAGTGATGGTTGCTTTAACCATGTTCGTATAAATGATTATCCACAGATGTGTGTCACTGCTGAAGCACTTTGAAATGATGCACGCGCAGCGGAGCAGGTCACGCGCACCTGAAACAATTTGTTGTTTGTATTTTTCGCTCCGTTCTCTTTTTTGAATAGAGGGTGCATAACATTCAACTGCCCCGAAGATCCCGACGCGAAGCCTGAAGGGTAAACACCAGGTTTACTAATCTACCCGCACAATTTGTCTCTGGTGTCGGAATGTCTCGCTATGTTAGTACATTCTTAAAAAACAAAACACCATTTAATTTCGGGTTAAAATGTGTTGTAGCTGCGTTACTGGGCATTGTGACAGGTAATATATTACCCACATTTCATTAGTAATGCGTTACATTACTTCGTTACAGCAAAAAGTCATATATTATTTTGCAAAGCGTTACACCCAACACTGCTCCCTACAGGGTGTACTTTGAGGGTGTTTGACTGCAGACCGTTTACATGCATTAAAACCTTCACAACACACAAGGGGACGGGTAATAACCGGAAAAGCATGACATGGAACCTTTAAAAAAGAGAAGATCATGGTCGTCGTGATATAATAACATCGTTTTGACCATAACTCACGAATTCACACAAATGTCTAATAGGATAGTAAGATGTAATTCTAGTTACATTTAGTTTGCCACTGTGCCCTCATTCTTAAAAGAAAGTCTATTATTAGTCTATTATTAGGGCCCGAGCACGAGAGTGCTAGGACCCAACGGCGTCCTAGCACGAAGTGCAAGGATACCTATTGTTATTCGTGGAATTATTAGGGCCCGAGCACGAGAGTGCTAGGACCCAACGGCGTCCTAGCACGAAGTGCAAGGATACCTATTGTTATTCGTGGTATTATTAGGGCCCGAGCACGAGAGTGCTAGGACCCAACGGCGTCCTAGCACGAAGTGCAAGGATACCTATTGTTATTCGTGGAATTATTCTTATTTTTCTGCTGGCGTTTCCTGTTTTTGAGGCCTTTAGGACGCTGAAAAAGTTGTATAATTTTGCACAGATTCCAGAATCGGTGAAAACTACAATATTCTGGACTCAATGTGTTCAAATTGTCCAACATGCTCTCTAGCGCCACCTATGGCCATTTCCGTTTTTGGAAAGATGTACAAAGTCGCACCGTAACTCCAAATGACCTGAAATTTTTCACACTTACTCGGGTGGACCTGCTCTACATATAAGGTCCAAGTACCCGTAAGCTCCGCCTACTTTATTTTTTTTTAAATTAGCATAATTTGAAAAACAGTTAAATATTCACTTAAATTTCAAATTTTGGTTTTTCAACACCAAACTCAGTATACAGTATCGCCGGAGGGTCAGACACATTATCGTAGGAAATGAGCATGTTCAGTCGATAAATGTGGCCCTCATTACTCTAAACGTGTTCGCAAAAAGGCGGGGCTTAGATAGAAATGCTCATAACTCATCAACAATGTACAAAAAAAACACACATTTTGGTGGTAATGTTCAATCTGTATTGGGGAATAGGCACAACAAGTAATTTCCATTTTGGACCATAGGGGGCGCCAAAAACATGACAAATGTATAACTCATGAACTGATGGACGAAATATATATATTTTTTTTTAGACATACTCTGGGGATGAGTATGGACTTATATTTAAATTGTCACAACGAATGACAAATGTGGGCGTGGCCTGTACTTTTTTTTTATGACGATGTGCTAAAATGTGTTTCGGTACGCAAAACTTGGTACACACGTCACAGCCCACGACCTTTTCAAGAATGTAAAAAAAAAACGTAATTTTTCTAAAATACTGCTCACTAGCGCCCCCTATTGTGTGGTAGTCTCATAGTTTCTCAGAACTTCACGAAATTTGGCACAGACATTCCTCATGGAATTGAAGACATATTTGTACATACATTCCATTAGCCCCGCCCCCCCAACAAGTCGGCCATTTTGAAATATGTGCGTTTTTCAGCCATTTTAAGCACATTCTTGCACACTTCTCCTAGGGGAATGATCGGAAAAAATTCCAATCCAGGACACGTTCAGCCCCTATCCAATATGAAACTTAATTGAGAAGCACATTTTTGAAAAATTACTCGTGGAGGTCGTAAGCTAACAGCGAATACACCATTTTTGACGATTTACATGTCGCAAATTACTCCAAACTTCTCGGATATAGTTATTCCGATATTCACGAAACGCTGTATACATATTGCTATTATGATTGCACACATATTTCACATTGCCTTCCATTAGCCCCGCCCCCCAGAAAGTGGGCCATTTTGAAAAATGTGCGTTTTTCAGCCATTTTACGCACGTTCTTGCAAACTCCTCCTAGGGGAATGATCAGAAAAATTCCAATGCAGGACACGTTTAGCCCCTATCCAATAGGATACTTAATTCAGGAGCACATTTTTGAAAAATTACTCGTGGAGGTCGTAGGCTAATAGCGAATATACCATTTTTGACGATTTACATGTTGCAAATTACTCCAAACTACTCGGATACAGTTGTTCCGATATTCACGAAACGCTGTATACATATTGCTATTATGATTGCACATATATTTCAAATTGCCTTCCATTAGCCCCGCCCCCCATAAAGTCGGCCATTTTGAAAAATGTGCGTTTTTCACCCATTTTACGCACGTTCTTGCAAACTTCTCCTAGGGGAATGATCAGAACAATTCCAATGCAGGACAGGTTTAGCCCCTATCCAATAGGATACTTAATTCAGGAGCACATTTTTGAAAAATTACTCGTGGAGGTCGTAGGCTAACAGCGAATACACCATTTTTGAAGATTCACATGTCACAAATTACTCCAAATTACTCCAAACTACTCGCGTATACTTTTTCCAATATTCACGAAACGCTGTATACATATTGCTATTATGATTGCACACATATTTCAAATTGCCTTCCATTAGCCCCGCCCCCCAGAAAGTCGGCCATTTTGAAAAATGTGCGGTTTTCAGCCATTTTACGCACGTTCTTGCCAACTCCTCCTAGGGGAATGATCGGAAAAATTCCAATCCAGGACAACTTCAGCGCATATCCAATGTCATGCTACATTGAGAAGGAATAGTCTTTCGCTCAAACGGGGAGCTCGTAGGCTAACGGAGAATGTACCATTTTTGACCCATTATATGTCAGATAAGCTACTGAGCCCTGCCTGTCTGCCTGGCACATCAACTCTCACACACACACACACACACACACACACACACACACACACACACACACACACACACACACACACACACACACACACACACACACACACCCTAACCCTAACCCTAACCCTAACCCTAACCCTAATGTTTATTTGTAGATATCTCCTAAAGCCTACAGATAAAGTGTGACATGTAGGCCTGTTACATTTGTTATTGAGCGATATATATTATACACACTGTTCTGCTTTCTGCACTGCCCTCAGCAGCTGTTCTCACTGTAACATCACCTAACATCCAGGGGACATGTGATTAGTGAGTAAACAAACGGTAAAGGGCAGAAAGTCTGATGCACATTTGATCATCTCAAATAACTTATAATCACAACGGGAACAGTTTGCAGAGCTGTGCTTCGTTTGACAGAAGTCCAGCCATGCGTCACGCCTCTTTTAAACATCACTGTTGGCTGAAATCGTCTCAGGAGAATACTTCAGTGTACCCTCGGTTATAGCTCCTCCAGAGACACTCCTCTCTCCTCTAAATCAGTGTATCCTCGGTTACGGCTCCTCCAGACAGCCTCCTCGATAATCGATCCTCGACGACCCTTTAGAGAAATTTGTTTTCCTTCGACATCCGTTTCCGGGTCGCTGCCGGAGCACCTGGGAGTCTGGGACGCGAAAATTAGAGAAATGACAAACGGCTCATTTCCCAGGACTCGCGCACGTCTGCTTGACGCCGGGACGACCTGCCGCCCTCCCCGACAGGCGCACGGACGCGAGGGCCCGCTCATCACTGCGCGCACAAGTGCGACCGCAGTTTTAATTATTATTATTCCATATTTCAATGCTTATTTTCAGGCCTTTAGGATGCTGAGAAAGTTGTATAATTTTGCACAGATTCCAGAATCGGTGAAAAATTTGATATTCTGGAGTCAATGTGTTCAAATTGTCCAACATGCTCTCTAGCGCCACCTATGGCCATTTCCGTTTTTGGAAAGATGTACAAAGTTGCACCGTAACTCCAAATGACCTGAAATTTTTCACACTTACTCGGGTGGACCTGCTCTACATATAAGGTCCAAGTACCCGTAAGCTCCGCCTACTTTATTTTTTTTTAAATTAGCATAATTTGAAAAACAGTTAAATATTCACTTAAATTTCAAATTTTGGTTTTTCAACACCAAACTCAGTATACAGTATCGCCGGAGGGTCAGACACATTATCGTAGGAAATGAGCATGTTCAGTTGATAAATGTGGTCGTCATTACTCTAAATGTCTTCGCAAAAAGGCGGGGCTTAGATAGAAATGCTCATAACTCATCAACAATGTACCAAAAAAACACACATTTTGGTGGTAAGGTTCAGTCTGTATTGGGGAAGAAGCACAAAAAGTAATTTCCATTTTGGACTATAGGGGGCGCCAAAAACATGACAAATGTCTAACTCATGAACTGATGGACGAAATATTTTTCTTTTTTTGTAGACATACTCTGGGGATGAGTATGGACTTATATTTAAAGTGTCACAACGAATGACAAATGTGGGCGTGGCCTGTACTTTTTTTTTTATGACGATGAGCTAAAATGGTTTTCGTTACGCAAAAATTGGTACACGAGTCACAGCCCACGACCTTTTCCATAATGTAAAAAAAAAACGTACATTTTCAAAAAAACTGCTCACTAGCGCCCCCTATTGTGTGGTAGTCGCATATAGTTTCTCAGAACTTCACGAATGTTGGCACAGATATTCCTCATGGAATTGCGGACATATTTGTACATACATTCCATTAGCCCCGCCCCCCAAAAAGTCGGCCATTTTGAAATATGTGCGTTTTTTATGCATTTTAAGCACATTCGTGCGGATTCCTCCTAGGGGAATGATCGGAAAAATTCCAATCCAGGACACGTTCAGCCCCTATCCAATATGATACTTAATGGAGAAGAACATTTTTGATAGCTCAATCGTGGAGGTCGTAAGCTAACAGCGAATACACCATTGTTGACGATTTACATGTCGCAAATTACTCCAAATTACTCGGATATAGTTAATCCGATATTCACGAAACGCTGTATACATATTGCTATTATGATTGCACACATATTTCAAATTGCCTTCCATTAGCCCCGCCCCCCAGAAAGTCGGCCATCTTTTAAAATGTGCGGTTTTCAGCCATTTTACGCACGTTCTTGCGAACTCCTCCTAGGGGAATGATCGGAAAAAATCCAATCCAGGACAAGTTCAGCCCATTTCCAATGTGATGCTAAATTGCGAAGGAATAGTTGATCGCTCAAACGACGACTTCGTAAGCGAACGGAGAACTTTCCATTTTTGACGATTTACATGTCCCAAATTACTCCAAATACTCGCGTATACTTTTTCCAATATTCAGGAAACGCTGTATACATATTACTATTATGATTGCACACATATTTCAAATTGCCTTCCATTAGCCCCGCCCCCCAGAAAGTCGGCCATTTTGAAAAATGTGCGTTTTTCAGCCATTTTACGCACGTTCTTGCAAACTCCTCCTAGGGGAATGATCAGAAAAATTCCAATGCAGGACAGGTTTAGCCCCTATCCAATAGGATACTTAATTCAGGAGCACATTTTTGAAAAATTACTCGTGGAGGTCGTAGGCTAACAGCGAATACACCATTTTTGACTATTCACATGGCGCAAATTGCTCCAAACTGGTCGCATATAGTTTTTCCGATATTCACGAAACGCTGTATACATATTGCTATTATGATTGCACACATATTTCAAATTGCCTTCCATTAGCCCCGCCCACCAGAAAGTCGGCCATTTTGAAAATTGGCCGTTTTTCATGCATTTTAAGGACATTTCTGTAAACTCCTCATAGGGGAATGATCGGAACAATTCCAATCCAGGACAACTTCAGCGCATATCCAATGTCATGCTACATTGAGAAGGAATAGTCCTTCGCTCAAACGGGGAGCTCGTAGGCTAACGGAGAATGTACCATTTTTTGACCAATTATATGTCAGATAAGCTACTGAGGCCTGCCTGTTTGCCTGGCACATCAACTCTCACACACACACACACACACACACACACACACACACACACACACACACACACACACACACTACTGTTAGTCCAACACCGCCCTTTGCTGGCGGCATATTCATTACAACTACACCTAACCCTAACCCTAACCCTAACCCTAATGTTTATTTGTAGATATCTCCTAAAGCCTACAGATAAAGTGTGACATGTAGGCCTGTTACATTTGTTATTGAGCGATATATATTATACACACTGTTCTGCTTTCTGCACTGACCTCAGCAGCTGTTCTCACTGTAACATCACCTAACATCCAGGGGACATGTGATTAGTGAGTAAACAAACGGTAAAGGGCAGAAAGTCTGATGCACATTTGATCATCTCAAATAACTTATAATCACAACGGGAACAGTTTGCAGAGCTGTGCTTCGTTTGACAGAAGTCCAGCCATGCGTCACGCCTCTTTTAAACATCACTGTTGGCTGAAATCGTCTCAGGAGAATACTTCAGTGTACCCTCGGTTATAGCTCCTCCAGAGACACTCCTCTCTCCTCTAAATCAGTGTATCCTCGGTTACGGCTCCTCCAGACAGCCTCCTCGATAATCGATCCTCGACGACCCTTTAGAGAAATTTGTTTTCCTTCGACATCCGTTTCCGGGTCGCTGCCGGAGCACCTGGGAGTCTGGGACGCGAAAATTAGAGAAATGACAAACGGCTCATTTCCCAGGACTCGCGCACGTCTGCTTGACGCCGGGACGACCTGCCGCCCTCCCCGACAGGCGCACGGACGCGAGGGCCCGCTCATCACTGCGCGCACAAGTGCGACCGCAGTTTTAATTAGGGCCCGAGCACGAGAGTGCTAGGACCCAACGGCGTCCTAGCACGAAGTGCAAGGATACCTATTGTTATTCGTGGTATTATTATTATTATTCCATATTTCAATGCTTATTTTCAGGCCTTTAGGATGCTGAGAAAGTTGTATAATTTTGCACAGATTCCAGAATCGGTGAAAAATTTGATATTCTGGAGTCAATGTGTTCAAATTGTCCAACATGCTCTCTAGCGCCACCTATGGCCATTTCCGTTTTTGGAAAGATGTACAAAGTCGCACCGTAACTCCAAATGACCTGAAATTTTTCACACTTACTCGGGTGGACCTGCTCTACATATAAGGTCCAAGTACCCGTAAGCTCCGCCTACTTTATTTTTTTTTAAATTAGCATAATTTGAAAAACAGTTAAATATTCACTTAAATTTCAAATTTTGGTTTTTCAACACCAAACTCAGTATACAGTATCGCCGGAGGGTCAGACACATTATCGTAGGAAATGAGCATGTTCAGTTGATAAATGTGGTCGTCATTACTCTAAATGTCTTCGCAAAAAGGCGGGGCTTAGATAGAAATGCTCATAACTCATCAACAATGTACCAAAAAAACACACATTTTGGTGGTAAGGTTCAGTCTGTATTGGGGAAGAAGCACAAAAAGTAATTTCCATTTTGGACTATAGGGGGCGCCAAAAACATGACAAATGTCTAACTCATGAACTGATGGACGAAATATTTTTCTTTTTTTGTAGACATACTCTGGGGATGAGTATGGACTTATATTTAAAGTGTCACAACGAATGACAAATGTGGGCGTGGCCTGTACTTTTTTTTTTATGACGATGAGCTAAAATGGTTTTCGTTACGCAAAAATTGGTACACGAGTCACAGCCCACGACCTTTTCCATAATGTAAAAAAAAAACGTACATTTTCAAAAAAACTGCTCACTAGCGCCCCCTATTGTGTGGTAGTCGCATATAGTTTCTCAGAACTTCACGAATGTTGGCACAGATATTCCTCATGGAATTGCGGACATATTTGTACATACATTCCATTAGCCCCGCCCCCCAAAAAGTCGGCCATTTTGAAATATGTGCGTTTTTTATGCATTTTAAGCACATTCGTGCGGATTCCTCCTAGGGGAATGATCGGAAAAATTCCAATCCAGGACACGTTCAGCCCCTATCCAATATGATACTTAATGGAGAAGAATATTTTTGATAGCTCAATCGTGGAGGTCGTAAGCTAACAGCGAATACACCATTGTTGACCATTTACATGTCGCAAATTACTCCAAATTACTCGGATATAGTTAATCCGATATTCACGAAACGCTGTATACATATTGCTATTATGATTGCACACATATTTCAAATTGCCTTCCATTAGCCCCGCCCCCCAGAAAGTCGGCCATCTTTTAAAATGTGCGGTTTTCAGCCATTTTACGCACGTTCTTGCGAACTCCTCCTAGGGGAATGATCGGAAAAAATCCAATCCAGGACAAGTTCAGCCCATTTCCAATGTGATGCTAAATTGCGAAGGAATAGTTGATCGCTCAAACGACGACTTCGTAAGCGAACGGAGAACTTTCCATTTTTGACGATTTACATGTCACAAATTACTCCAAATACTCGCGTATACTTTTTCCAATATTCAGGAAACGCTGTATACATATTACTATTATGATTGCACACATATTTCAAATTGCCTTCCATTAGCCCCGCCCCCCAGAAAGTCGGCCATTTTGAAAAATGTGCGTTTTTCAGCCATTTTACGCACGTTCTTGCAAACTCCTCCTAGGGGAATGATCAGAAAAATTCCAATGCAGGACAGGTTTAGCCCCTATCCAATAGGATACTTAATTCAGGAGCACATTTTTGAAAAATTACTCGTGGAGGTCGTAGGCTAACAGCGAATACACCATTTTTGACTATTCACATGGCGCAAATTGCTCCAAACTGGTCGCATATAGTTTTTTCCGATATTCACGAAACGCTGTATACATATTGCTATTATGATTGCACACATATTTCAAATTGCCTTCCATTAGCCCCGCCCACCAGAAAGTCGGCCATTTTGAAAATTGGCCGTTTTTCATGCATTTTAAGGACATTTCTGTAAACTCCTCATAGGGGAATGATCGGAACAATTCCAATCCAGGACAACTTCAGCGCATATCCAATGTCATGCTACATTGAGAAGGAATAGTCCTTCGCTCAAACGGGGAGCTCGTAGGCTAACGGAGAATGTACCATTTTTCACCAATTATATGTCAGATAAGCTACTGAGGCCTGCCTGTTTGCCTGGCACATCAACTCTCACACACACACACACACACACACACACACACACACACACACACACACACACACACACACACACACACACCACACACACCTACTGTTAGTCCAACAACAGCCCTTTGCTGGCGGCATATTCATTACAAAAGACACTCGCTAACCCTAACCCTAACCCTAACCCTAACCCTAATGTTTATTTGTAGATATCTCCTAAAGCCTACAAATAAAGTGTGACATGTAGGCCTGTTACATTTGTTATTGAGCGATATATATTATACACACTGTTCTGCTTTCTGCACTGACCTCAGCAGCTGTTCTCACTGTAACATCACCTAACATCCAGGGGACATGTGATTAGTGAGTAAACAAACGGTAAAGGGCAGAAAGTCTGATGCACATTTGATCATCTCAAATAACTTATAATCACAACGGGAACAGTTTGCAGAGCTGTGCTTCATTTGACAGAAGTCCAGCCATGCGTCACGCCTCTTTTAAACATCACTGTTGGCTGAAATCGTCTCAGGAGAATACTTCAGTGTACCCTCGGTTATAGCTCCTCCAGAGACACTCCTCTCTCCTCTAAATCAGTGCATCCTCGGTTACGGCTCCTCCAGACAGCCTCCTCGATAATCGATCCTCGACGACCCTTTAGAGAAATTTGTTTTCCTTCGACATCCGTTTCCGGGTCGCTGCCGGAGCACCTGGGAGTCTGGGACGCGAAAATTAGAGAAATGACAAACGGCTCATTTCCCAGGACTCGCGCACGTCTGCTTGACGCCGGGACGACCTGCCGCCCTCCCCGACAGGCGCACGGACGCGAGGGCCCGCTCATCACTGCGCGCACAAGTGCGACCGCAGTTTTAATTAGGGCCCGAGCACGAGAGTGCTAGGACCCAACGGCGTCCTAGCACGAAGTGCAAGGATACCTATTGTTATTCGTGGTATTATTATTATTATTCCATATTTCAATGCTTATTTTCAGGCCTTTAGGATGCTGAGAAAGTTGTATAATTTTGCACAGATTCCAGAATCGGTGAAAAATTTGATATTCTGGAGTCAATGTGTTCAAATTGTCCAACATGCTCTCTAGCGCCACCTATGGCCATTTCCGTTTTTGGAAAGATGTACAAAGTTCGCACCGTAACTCCAAATGACCTGAAATTTTTCACACTTACTCGGGTGGACCTGCTCTACATATAAGGTCCAAGTACCCGTAAGCTCCGCCTACTTTATTTTTTTTTAAATTAGCATAATTTGAAAAACAGTTAAAT
This sequence comes from Gymnodraco acuticeps, assembly GCF_902827175.1. NCBI lineage: Eukaryota > Metazoa > Chordata > Actinopteri > Perciformes > Bathydraconidae > Gymnodraco > Gymnodraco acuticeps. The sequence goes on from NW_022990822.1 coordinate 301,256, forward strand.
ATTCACTTAAATTTCAAATTTTGGTTTTTCAACACCAAACTCAGTATACAGTATCGCCGGAGGGTCAGACACATTATCGTAGGAAATGAGCATGTTCAGTTGATAAATGTGGTCGTCATTACTCTAAATGTCTTCGCAAAAAGGCGGGGCTTAGATAGAAATGCTCATAACTCATCAACAATGTACCAAAAAAACACACATTTTGGTGGTAAGGTTCAGTCTGTATTGGGGAAGAAGCACAAAAAGTAATTTCCATTTTGGACTATAGGGGGCGCCAAAAACATGACAAATGTCTAACTCATGAACTGATGGACGAAATATTTTTCTTTTTTTGTAGACATACTCTGGGGATGAGTATGGACTTATATTAAAGTGTCACAACGAATGACAAATGTGGGCGTGGCCTGTACTTTTTTTTTTATGACGATGAGCTAAAATGGTTTTCGTTACGCAAAAATTGGTACACGAGTCACAGCCCACGACCTTTTCCATAATGTAAAAAAAAAACGTACATTTTCAAAAAAACTGCTCACTAGCGCCCCCTATTGTGTGGTAGTCGCATATAGTTTCTCAGAACTTCACGAATGTTGGCACAGATATTCCTCATGGAATTGCGGACATATTTGTACATACATTCCATTAGCCCCGCCCCCCAAAAAGTCGGCCATTTTGAAATATGTGCGTTTTTTATGCATTTTAAGCACATTCGTGCGGATTCCTCCTAGGGGAATGATCGGAAAAATTCCAATCCAGGACACGTTCAGCCCCTATCCAATATGATACTTAATGGAGAAGAACATTTTTGATAGCTCAATCGTGGAGGTCGTAAGCTAACAGCGAATACACCATTGTTGACGATTTACATGTCGCAAATTACTCCAAATTACTCGGATATAGTTAATCCGATATTCACGAAACGCTGTATACATATTGCTATTATGATTGCACACATATTTCAAATTGCCTTCCATTAGCCCCGCCCCCCAGAAAGTCGGCCATCTTTTAAAATGTGCGGTTTTCAGCCATTTTACGCACGTTCTTGCGAACTCCTCCTAGGGGAATGATCGGAAAAAATCCAATCCAGGACAAGTTCAGCCCATTTCCAATGTGATGCTAAATTGCGAAGGAATAGTTGATCGCTCAAACGACGACTTCGTAAGCGAACGGAGAACTTTCCATTTTTGACGATTTACATGTCCCAAATTACTCCAAATACTCGCGTATACTTTTTCCAATATTCAGGAAACGCTGTATACATATTACTATTATGATTGCACACATTTTTCAAAATGGCCTTCCATTAGCCCCGCCCCCCATGTAAAGTACGGCCATTTTGAAAAATGTGCGTTTTTTTTGCAGCCATTTTACTGCACGTTCTTGCAAACTCACTCCTCCAGGGGAATGATCAGAAAAATATTCGCAATTGCAGGACAAGTTTTTAGCCCCTATCCAATAGGATACTTACTTCAGGAGCACATTTTTTGAAAATTACTCGTTGAGGTCTTAGGCTAATAGGCGAATATCCATTTTGGACGATTTAAATGTTGCACGCAAAAATTGGTACACGAGTCACAGCCCACGACCTTTTTCCATAATGTAAAAAAAAACGTACATTTTCAAAAAACTGCTCACTAGCGCCCCCTATTGTGTGGTAGTCGCATATAGTTTCTCAGAACTTCACGAATGTTGGCACAGATATTCCTCATGGAATTGCGGACATATTTGTACATACATTCCATTAGCCCCGCCCCCCAAAAAGTCGGCCATTTTGAAATATGTGCGTTTTTTATGCATTTTAAGCACATTCGTGCGGATTCCTCCTAGGGGAATGATCGGAAAAATTCCAATCCAGGACACGTTCAGCCCCTATCCAATATGATACTTAATGGAGAAGAACATTTTTGATAGCTCAATCGTGGAGGTCGTAAGCTAACAGCGAATACACCATTGTTGACGATTTACATGTCGCAAATTACTCCAAATTACTCGGATATAGTTAATCCGATATTCACGAAACGCTGTATACATATTGCTATTATGATTGCACACATATTTCAAATTGCCTTCCATTAGCCCCGCCCCCCAGAAAGTCGGCCATCTTTTAAAATGTGCGGTTTTCAGCCATTTTACGCACGTTCTTGCGAACTCCTCCTAGGGGAATGATCGGAAAAAATCCAATCCAGGACAAGTTCAGCCCATTTCCAATGTGATGCTAAATTGCGAAGGAATAGTTGATCGCTCAAACGACGACTTCGTAAGCGAACGGAGAACTTTCCATTTTTGACGATTTACATGTCACAAATTACTCCAAATACTCGCGTATACTTTTTCCAATATTCAGGAAACGCTGTATACATATTACTATTATGATTGCACACATATTTCAAATTGCCTTCCATTAGCCCCGCCCCCCAGAAAGTCGGCCATTTTGAAAAATGTGCGTTTTTCAGCCATTTTACGCACGTTCTTGCAAACTCCTCCTAGGGGAATGATCAGAAAAATTCCAATGCAGGACAGGTTTAGCCCCTATCCAATATGATACTTAATTCAGGAGCACATTTTTGAAAAATTACTCGTGGAGGTCGTAGGCTAACAGCGAATACACCATTTTTGACGATTCACATGTCACAAATTACTCCAAATTACTCCAAACTACTCGCGTATACTTTTTCCGATATTCACGAAACGCTGTATACATATTGCTATTATGATTGCACACATATTTCAAATTGCCTTCCATTAGCCCCCGCCCACCAGAAAGTCGGCCATTTTGAAAATTGCCCGTTTTTCATGCATTTTAAGGACATTTCTGCAAACTCCTCATAGGGGAATGATCGGAACAATTCCAATCCAGGACAACTTCAGCGCATATCCAATGTCATGCTACATTGAGAAGTAATAGTCCTTCGCTCAAACGGGGTAGCTCGTAGGCTAACGGAGAATGTACCATTTTTGACCAATTATATGTCAGATAAGCTACTGAGGCCTGCCTGTTTGCCTGGCACATCAACTCTCACACACACACACACACACACACACACACACACACACACACACACACACACACACACACACACACACACACACACCTACTGTTAGTCCAACAACGCCCTTTGCTGGCGGCATATTCATTACAAAAGACACTCGCTAACCCTAACCCTAACCCTAACCCTAATGTTTATTTGTAGATATCTCCTAAAGCCTACAAATACAGTGTGACATGTAGGCCTGTTACATTTGTTATTGAGCGATATATATTATACACACTGTTCTGCTTTCTGCACTGACCTCAGCAGCTGTTCTCACTGTAACATCACCTAACATCCAGGGGACATGTGATTAGTGAGTAAACAAACGGTAAAGGGCAGAAAGTCTGATGCACATTTGATCATCTCAAATAACTTATAATCACAACGGGAACAGTTTGCAGAGCTGTGCTTCATTTGACAGAAGTCCAGTCATGCGTCACGCCTCTTTTAAACATCACTGTTGGCTGAAATCGTCTCAGGAGAATACTTCAGTGTACCCTCGGTTATAGCTCCTCCAGAGACACTCCTCTCTCCTCTAAATCAGTGTATCCTCGGTTACGGCTCCTCCAGACAGCCTCCTCGATAATCGATCCTCGACGACCCTTTAGAGAAATTTGTTTTCCTTCGACATCCGTTTCCGGGTCGCTGCCGGAGCACCTGGGAGTCTGGGACGCGAAAATTAGAGAAATGACAAACGGCTCATTTCCCAGGACTCGCGCACGTCTGCTTGACGCCGGGACGACCTGCCGCCCTCCCCGACAGGCGCACGGACGCGAGGGCCCGCTCATCACTGCGCGCACAAGTGCGACCGCAGTTTTAATTAGGGCCCGAGCACGAGAGTGCTAGGACCCAACGGCGTCCTAGCACGAAGTGCGAGGATCCCTATTGTTATTCGTGGTATTATTATTATTTATTCCATATTTCAATGCTTATTTTCAGGCCTTTAGGATGCTGAGAAAGTTGTATAATTTTGCACAGATTCCAGAATCGGTGAAAAATTTGATATTCTGGAGTCAATGTGTTCAAATTGTCCAACATGCTCTCTAGCGCCACCTATGGCCATTTCCGTTTTTGGAAAGATGTACAAAGTTGCACCGTAACTCCAAATGACCTGAAATTTTTCACACTTACTCGGGTGGACCTGCTCTACATATAAGGTCCAAGTACCCGTAAGCTCCGCCTACTTTATTTTTTTTTAAATTAGCATAATTTGAAAAACAGTTAAATATTCACTTAAATTTCAAATTTTGGTTTTTCAACACCAAACTCAGTATACATTATCGCCGGAGGGTCAGACACATTATCGTAGGAAATGAGCATGTTCAGTTGATAAATGTGGTCGTCATTACTCTAAATGTCTTCGCAAAAAGGCGGGGCTTAGATAGAAATGCTCATAACTCATCAACAATGTACCAAAAAAACACACATTTTGGTGGTAAGGTTCAGTCTGTATTGGGGAAGAAGCACAAAAAGTAATTTCCATTTTGGACTATAGGGGGCGCCAAAAACATGACAAATGTCTAACTCATGAACTGATGGACGAAATATTTTTCTTTTTTTGTAGACATACTCTGGGGATGAGTATGGACTTATATTTAAAGTGTCACAACGAATGACAAATGTGGGCGTGGCCTGTACTTTTTTTTTTATGACGATGAGCTAAAATGGTTTTCGTTACGCAAAAATTGGTACACGAGTCACAGCCCACGACCTTTTCCATAATGTAAAAAAAAAACGTACATTTTCAAAAAAACTGCTCACTAGCGCCCCCTATTGTGTGGTAGTCGCATATAGTTTCTCAGAACTTCACGAATGTTGGCACAGATATTCCTCATGGAATTGCGGACATATTTGTACATACATTCCATTAGCCCCGCCCCCCAAAAAGTCGGCCATTTTGAAATATGTGCGTTTTTTATGCATTTTAAGCACATTCGTGCGGATTCCTCCTAGGGGAATGATCGGAAAAATTCCAATCCAGGACACGTTCAGCCCCTATCCAATATGATACTTAATGGAGAAAAACATTTTTGATAGCTCAATCGTGGAGGTCGTAAGCTAACAGCGAATACACCATTGTTGACGATTTACATGTCGCAAATTACTCCAAATTACTCGGATATAGTTAATCCGATATTCACGAAACGCTGTATACATATTGCTATTATGATTGCACACATATTTCAAATTGCCTTCCATTAGCCCCGCCCCCCAGAAAGTCGGCCATCTTTTAAAATGTGCGGTTTTCAGCCATTTTACGCACGTTCTTGCGAACTCCTCCTAGGGGAATGATCGGAAAAAATCCAATCCAGGACAAGTTCAGCCCATTTCCAATGTGATGCTAAATTGCGAAGGAATAGTTGATCGCTCAAACGACGACTTCGTAAGCGAACGGAGAACTTTCCATTTTTGACGATTTACATGTCCCAAATTACTCCAAATACTCGCGTATACTTTTTCCAATATTCAGGAAACGCTGTATACATATTACTATTATGATTGCACACATATTTCAAATTGCCTTCCATTAGCCCCGCCCCCCAGAAAGTCGGCCATTTTGAAAAATGTGCGTTTTTCAGCCATTTTACGCACGTTCTTGCAAACTCCTCCTAGGGGAATGATCAGAAAAATTCCAATGCAGGACAGGTTTAGCCCCTATCCAATAGAATACTTAATTCAGGAGCACATTTTTGAAAAATTACTCGTGGAGGTCGTAGGCTAACAGCGAATACACCATTTTTGACTATTCACATGGCGCAAATTGCTCCAAACTGGTCGCATATAGTTTTTCCGATATTCACGAAACGCTGTATACATATTGCTATTATGATTGCACACATATTTCAAATTGCCTTCCATTAGCCCCGCCCACCAGAAAGTCGGCCATTTTGAAAAATGGCCGTTTTTCATGCATTTTAAGGACATTTCTGCAAACTCCTCATAGGGGAATGATCGGAACAATTCCAATCCAGGACAACTTCAGCGCATATCCAATGTCATGCTACATTGAGAAGGAATAGTCCTTCGCTCAAACGGGGAGCTCGTAGGCTAACGGAGAATGTACCATTTTTGACCAATTATATGTCAGATAAGCTACTGAGTCTGCCTGTTTGCCTGGCACATCAACTCTCACACACACACACACACACACACACACACACACACACACACACACACACACACACACACACACACACACCCTCACTAACCCTAACCCTAACCCTAACCCTAACCCTAATGTTTATTTGTAGATATCTCCTAAAGCCTACAAATAAAGTGTGACATGTAGGCCTGTTACATTTGTTATTGAGCGATATATATTATACACACTGTTCTGCTTTCTGCACTGCCCTCAGCAGCTGTTCTCACTGTAACATCACCTAACATCCAGGGGACATGTGATTAGTGAGTAAACAAACGGTAAAGGGCAGAAAGTCTGATGCACATTTGATCATCTCAAATAACTTATAATCACAACGGGAACAGTTTGCAGAGCTGTGCTTCGTTTGACAGAAGTCCAGCCATGCGTCACGCCTCTTTTAAACATCACTGTTGGCTTAAATCGTCTCAGGAGAATACTTCAGTGTACCCTCGGTTATAGCTCCTCCAGAGACACTCCTCTCTCCTCTAAATCAGTGTATCCTCGGTTACGGCTCCTCCAGACAGCCTCCTCGATAATCGATCCTCGACGACCCTTTAGAGAAATTTGTTTTCCTTCGACATCCGTTTCCGGGTCGCTGCCGGAGCACCTGGGAGTCTGGGACGCGAAAATTAGAGAAATGACAAACGGCTCATTTCCCAGGACTCGCGCACGTCTGCTTGACGCCGGGACGACCTGCCGCCCTCCCCGACAGGCGCACGGACGCGAGGGCCCGCTCATCACTGCGCGCACAAGTGCGACCGCAGTTTTAATTATTATTTTTTCTGCTGGCGTTTCCTGTTTTTGAGGCCTTTAGGATGCTGCAAAAGTTGTATAATTTTGCACAGATTCCAGAATCGGTGAAAAATACAATATTCTGGACTCAATGTGTTTCACATTGTTCAACATGCTCTCTAGCGCCACCTATGGCCATTTCCGTTTTTGGAAAGATGTACAAAGTCGCACCGTAACTCCAAATGACCTGAAATTTTTCACACTTACTCGGGTGGACCTGCTCTACATATAAGGTCCAAGTACCCGTAAGCTCCGCCTACTTTATTTTTTTTTAAATTAGCATAATTTGAAAAACAGTTAAATATTCACTTAAATTTCAAATTTTGGTTTTTCAACACCAAACTCAGTATACAGTATCGCCGGAGGGTCAGACACATTATCGTAGGAAATGAGCATGTTCAGTTGATAAATGTGGTCGTCATTACTCTAAATGTCTTCGCAAAAAGGCGGGGCTTAGATAGAAATGCTCATAACTCATCAACAATGTACCAAAAAAACACACATTTTGGTGGTAAGGTTCAGTCTGTATTGGGGAAGAAGCACAAAAAGTAATTTCCATTTTGGACTATAGGGGGCGCCAAAAACATGACAAATGTCTAACTCATGAACTGATGGACGAAATATTTTTCTTTTTTTGTAGACATACTCTGGGGATGAGTATGGACTTATATTCAAAGTGTCACAACGAATGACAAATGTGGGCGTGGCCTGTACTTTTTTTTTTATGACGATGAGCTAAAATGGTTTTCGTTACGCAAAAATTGGTACACGAGTCACAGCCCACGACCTTTTCCATAATGTAAAAAAAAAACGTACATTTTCAAAAAAACTGCTCACTAGCGCCCCCTATTGTGTGGTAGTCGCATATAGTTTCTCAGAACTTCACGAATGTTGGCACAGATATTCCTCATGGAATTGCGGACATATTTGTACATACATTCCATTAGCCCCGCCCCCCAAAAAGTCGGCCATTTTGAAATATGTGCGTTTTTTATGCATTTTAAGCACATTCGTGCGGATTCCTCCTAGGGGAATGATCGGAAAAATTCCAATCCAGGACACGTTCAGCCCCTATCCAATATGATACTTAATGGAGAAGAACATTTTTGATAGCTCAATCGTGGAGGTCGTAAGCTAACAGCGAATACACCATTGTTGACGATTTACATGTCGCAAATTACTCCAAATTACTCGGATATAGTTAATCCGATATTCACGAAACGCTGTATACATATTGCTATTATGATTGCACACATATTTCAAATTGCCTTCCATTAGCCCCGCCCCCCAGAAAGTCGGCCATCTTTTAAAATGTGCGGTTTTCAGCCATTTTACGCACGTTCTTGCGAACTCCTCCTAGGGGAATGATCGGAAAAAATCCAATCCAGGACAAGTTCAGCCCATTTCCAATGTGATGCTAAATTGCGAAGGAATAGTCGATCGCTCAAACGACGACTTCGTAAGCGAACGGAGAACTTTCCATTTTTGACGATTTACATGTCCCAAATTACTCCAAATGACTCCAAACTACTCGCGTATACTTTTTCCAATATTCAGGAAACGCTGTATACATATTGCTATTATGATTGCACACATATTTCAAATTGCCTTCCATTAGCCCCGCCCCCCAGGAAGTCGGCCATTTAGAAAAATGTGCGTTTTTCATGCATTTTAAGCACATTCTTGCAAACTGCTCCTAGGGGAATGATCGGAACAATTCAAATCCAGCACAAGTTCAGCCCCTATCCAATATGATGCTAAATTGAGAAGAACATTTTTTAAAGCTCAATCGTGGAGGTCGTAAGCTAACAGCGAATACACCATTTATTACGATTTACATGTCACAAATTACTCCAAATTACTCCAAACTACTCGCGTATACTTTTTCCAATATTCACGAAACGCTGTATACATATTGCTATTATGATTGCACACATATTTCAAATTGCCTTCCATTAGCCCCGCCCACCAGAAAGTCGGCCATTTAGAAAAATGGCCGTTTTTCATGCATTTTAAGGACATTTCTGCAAACTCCTCATAGGGGAATGATCGGAACAATTCCAATCCAGGACAACTTCAGCGCATATCCAATGTCATGCTACATTGAGAAGTAATAGTCCTTCGCTCAAACGGGGTAATCGTAGGCTAACGGAGAATGTACCATTTTTGACCAATTATATGTCAGATAAGCTACTGAGGCCTGCCTGTTTGCCTGGCACATCAACTCTCACACACACACACACACACACACACACACACACACACACACACACACACACACACACACACCTACTGTTAGTCCAACAACACCCTTTGCTGGCGGCATATTCATTACAACAGACACCTATACACTCGCTAACCCTAACCCTAACCCTAACCCTAACCAACCCTAACCCTAACCCTAACCCTAACCTATACACTCCCTAACCCTAACCCTAACCCTAACCATAACCCTAACCTAACCCTAACCCTAACCCTAACCCTAACCCTAACCCTAACCCTTCATTACAACAGACACCTATACACTCGCTAACCCTAACCCTAACCCTAACCCTAACCCTAACCCTAACCCTAATGTTTATTTGTAGATATCTCCTAAAGCCTACAAATAAAGTGTGACATGTAGGCCTGTTACATTTGTTATTGAGCGATATATATTATACACACTGTTCTGCTTTCTGCACTGACCTCAGCAGCTGTTCTCACTGTAACATCACCTAACATCCAGGGGACATGTGATTAGTGAGTAAACAAACGGTAAAGGGCAGAAAGTCTGATGCACATTTGATCATCTCAAATAACTTATAATCACAACGGGAACAGTTTGCAGAGCTGTGCTTCGTTGACAGAAGTCCAGCCATGCGTCACGCCTCTTTTAAACATCACTGTTGGCTGAAATCGTCTCAGGAGAATACTTCAGTGTACCCTCGGTTATAGCTCCTCCAGAGACACTCCTCTCTCCTCTAAATCAGTGTATCCTCAGTTACGGCTCCTCCAGACAGCCTCCTCGATAATCGATCCTCGACGACCCTTTAGAGAAATTTGTTTTCCTTCGACATCCGTTTCCGGGTCGCTGCCGGAGCACCTGGGAGTCTGGGACGCGAAAATTAGAGAAATGACAAACGGCTCATTTCCCAGGACTCGCGCACGTCTGCTTGACGCCGGGACGACCTGCCGCCCTCCCCGACAGGCGCACGGACGCGAGGGCCCGCTCATCACTGCGCGCACAAGTGCGACCGCAGTTTTAATTATTATTATTATTATTATTATTTCTCTAAGGAAAGTGTGTGTGTTGATTGACCTGGCTTCTCTCAATGGAGGTCCTGCTGACGTATTAATGTGGCGTTTCAGAGCCTGTGAGGAGCAGCAGTAAGGTCCCGGAGGAGGCGGTGGTGGACGAGGAGGCCATCCTGAGTCTGCTGGAGAACAGCCAGACCTTCCTCCCGCTCTCCCAGACATCCAGCCACTCGCCCCTGTTAGGTAAACAAAAAGGTTAAAATGTCATTGAAACTTGAAGCTGTTATCATAAATAAGTGTATTGTTCATTAATCTGTGTTTATTCGTTTTTGAAATGCTCTTTTGTCCATGATCTTCTACTTTCTCAAACATTTTTATAAAATCACAACATAATTAGTTAGTGTTATATCTCACGCAAAATGTGGACTGTAACTTTATGATACAACATTATGTATGACATTTTGTCAGCTACACCTCTCGATTAAGAATTTTCTTTACATGAAATTACATTACATTACATGTCATTTGTTAGACGCTTTTATCCAAAGCGACTTACATACATTCAGTACTGTGGACAATCCCCACCGGAGCAATTTGGGGTGAAGTGTCTCAGGGACACAACGACATGCTGACTGCAGTGGGACTCAAACTTGCTATCCCCTGATTTGATGTCCAGCACACTATGCACTGAGCCACAGCCTCCCTCGAAATAACTGCATTGACATTTTATTGACCAAAAAGCTAAATAACATTTCACTTACTAGGAGCCATGAACACAACAATAACAGCGCATTGTTATAGTGACTGGTGATACAGGTACTGTGACTCTACTACAGCAGCTCAGTACATCTGATTTAAATCATAAATGTTGTGCTTCTTCAATTGATCGCTTACAGACAGGGAGAAAAAGTTGCACATATAAGTTGTTATACTCCAAAAAAAACAATGTTATCATGGTCACAGTGCAAACATTAGATGCTTAAATCGATTTCAACGTCACTTCTTATGTTGTATATTCGCCAAAAAGTAAATAAATGACAGAACAGGTGAAGCCCAAACCTCGTTTACTCCTGAGTCCATAGGGACTTTGGGATTGTGTATGTCCCACTGACATGGCTGACTGATTGTGCATGGCATGGCTGCCTAACATGTGGTGACAATGCTCAATCCTGCAAATAAAGTGAATAAAAAAGTGAAGAAGTCTAGGGTTCAAAAAGGATAACTTTTATAGCTTCTATTTAATTGATTCATTTGGAGCCACATTTAAAGTCATTGCTCGCAGCTGAGTGATGTCCTGTCTTTGATGTCCATGCAGACAGCAGCCAGGACCAAGCCTTCATCGAGCTGCTGGCAGGACTGGAGAACGACGGCTTCTGCAGGACCCCCGTCAGACAGAAGTCCCTGTCACTCCCTGGTGCCAGAAGCTACGACTGCAACAGTGATGAAGAGGAGGCAGAGCCTGAGATGGAGAAGGACGAGGCAGAGCTCAGCGTGATAATGTCCCAGCGGTGGGACAACGAGCCTCCCGACCACTCCCCCACACCAAGGCAAGTGTGTCTGTCTCCACTGAAAAGCATTCATCTAATACACTTTTCCCGTTTTATGGATACTAATCCATTTAAAAGCAAATGATGGCCAAACTGTAATAATGGGTGACCAACAGAAATGTAATTGTAGCATTATTGTTAGTTGTAAAGAATAACAACTGGCATCAAATGACTGCTCAGATTAGCAATTCTGTTCATTTCAGATCAGATAAGATCAGATTTCAATTAGAGAAGTGTTTTGCCAATCTAACCCTTTCTTTTTCTTTAACGGCTGCTTGTTACACATGCTTTCATTACATTTTCTTTATAATGTTGTCATACACTTTATTGACATTTTTTATAAAACAACCCTCAATACAAACGAAAAAGATGCACATATCTGTAGGCAGGCCATCAATTTGGTATGCACTGCCTGGCTAATATCAGTACTCATCATCCACTATAGCTCTTTAGTGGATTACTGTCCATCCACCAAGAAAGAGTCATATCATTCTCAAGCAGGACAAACATTAGCAGTGATATAAAGAATATGCCGGTGCATTGTTTAATCTGCCTCCCTGTCTTCCTTGTGTACAGACACGGAGTGAGGGAGCCAGAGGAGGGCTTCAGTGACGAGCAGCACGAGTCTTCTGATGAAGACATGGACTGGAGCGGGAACAATTCCCTGTTCGCCAACCTGTCCATCCCCCAGCTGGACGGGGCCGCAGACGAGAGCAGCGGTGAGTCATATCATGCTGAGACACCACTTAGATAATGCTTATAATAATAATAATAATAATAAATGGAATTTATAAATCACCTTTCACAGGACCCAAGGTCGCTGTACATGGTGGACAGACAAAACAAAACAGACAATGAGGAGCAAACAAAACAATAAAATCAAATAAAGGAAGCCAGGGGACCAGGAAAGGACTAGGGTCCGAAGGCCAGGGTGAACAGGTGCGTTTTCAGTGAGGATTTGAAGATGTCCAGTGAGGCAGCGTTATGGATCTCGGGAGGAAGTGCATTCCAGAGGGTGGGGGCCGCAACACTGAATGCCCTGTCACCCACAGTACGAAGGCGAGAGCGGGGGATGGAGAGCAGGCCCGTGTCTGAGGACCGCAGACTCCCAGAGGGGGTGTAGGGATGGAGGAGGTCTGTTAAGTACTGGGGGGCGAGGGTATGGAGGGACTTGTACGTGTGGAGGAGTGTTTTATAGTGAATCCGGGACTTGACCGGCAGCAAGTGGAGGTGGATAAGGATGGGGGTGACGTGTTGCCATGGCTTGGTGCGGGTGAGAAGCCTGGCGGCAGAGTTCTGGACGTATTGGAGCCTGGCCAGGGTTTTGCTGGGAACCCCGGACAGGACTCCATTGCAGTAGTCCAGACGGGATGTGATGAAGGCGTGTATGAGTGTTTCTGCCACAGAGTGAGGGGTGGAGTCTGGCAATGTTTTTGAGATGGTAGAAGGCGGATTTGGTCATGGATTTGATATGCGCCTGGAAAGAGAGGGTGGAGTCCAGGAGGCTTATCTTGTATCCACTGCTGATGAACCATCAAAGAGATCACAATACAGATCTGACAGCAGACAATAGAAGTCTCAGGGAAGTCTTTTGGCTGTACAATCTGATATCATTATGAGGATCATTATAACGGTAATATGTAGCATTAATGCTTAACTGACATCCTAAGTAGACCTGTAGTGTGTATTAATGTTTGTGTGCAATTGGAAGTAGTTATTCATCATCACATCAGGCTTTTGTCTGATGAGCTGCAGGTGTCACCAACTCAAAAAACAACTGTCAACATGTATAAACTCCACATGAAGAGATTATTTTTAATATTTATTAAATGTCTTTTTGAGGAACCTGTTTTCATTACAGAACTACACTGTAGCTGTGTATATGACATCACAAATATTTGAATCTATCTATCTATTGAACAGCAGGTATATGAGGCTTCTAACATAAAGTATGAGAGTACGAGAGAGTATGTACCATCGTCTGCTTTAAAAGTCAGACCTGGAAATAGATGAAGTGAACTGTCATACTTATGGCGCATTTCCACTGCAGCACGGTTTAAGCGTGCCGTGCCAAACCCGGCCCGTTTTTTGTTGCGTCTCCACTAGGCGTAGTTCCAGCTAACGGGTACTGTTTCACAGTTTTTCTGGCTCTCCAAAATCCAAGTTCTTTCCGGCCCAACAAGCGGGCTGAGTATGCTAAACTAGTGAGAGAATCGCTGGCAAGGGGGCTACAACTACAACAAAATGAACATATTTGACCGTGATTTAATTGTAATACACGTTTCAAAATGATGCCGAAGTAACAACATACTGATACCGGTTAGTAAAAACCATGAATTAATGCTTTGACAAGTCTGCAGACAGACGGCAGGCGAAAAATCTTTTAAAATGCGTGTTTTCTAAATGGAGATCGGCTAAGCTAACGCAGTATATGCTCCGACCGTCCACACTCACAACAACGGCCTACAGACATAAATAAACCAGCGACTGTATTCGCCATGACACAGACAGTCTGTGGTTTGTACTTGTTTAACTGTTGTCTAGTTTCTGAACAGATATGAAGAGCTGTGATCTCTGAGTGCCAGCAGCTAACGGCTGATGTTGGTTTTGTGTTTCGCATTGAAGATGACGTCACTGCTCCGCCTACACTGCGTTACTATAGTTACTGCCCCAGTTCCTAAACTGTAATGGAAACGCAGCATAAAGTGAGCCTGGCCTATCAAGGCCTAACTATACCGTACTAAGCTGTGCGAGGCCCTGCAGTGGAAATGCGCCATAAGGGTTTACAGTCTAATAAGAACGACTTTTTTGGGGCTGTATTCTCAGACAATATTATTTACAACCCTTATATATGTCTTTAAAAGTCTGTGTGGTTGACCCTGTTGTTATGGATGTCATCATGTTTAATTAATAAACCTGTGTGTCTGCATTGATTGGTGTTTGTTGGTAATTGAGATGCAAAATATTATTCAATACTCAGTGTTGTTAGAAACTAATTAAATATGCAATATATGTTTATGGATAAGATAGATTTCATTAAAAAAGATATTGACCAGTGATGACCATACAATCATCTTTATGTATTATTGCAGTTGGGGATTATTTAATGTTCACTTAATGAACTAAGAAACAACTTGGGTTGGGAAGAATGTTTTGTTGTTGGTTTGATGAGTAATGGTGTCCGACAACTGAGGTTGAGATCAGCACCGCTGCAAACTGAGCAACATCTCCAGTGTTAATCGATTGGTTTGATTTGTTAGTGAGATGATTGAATCTTTATTGTATTGCCACTTTCAAAGTATGGTTTATAAAGTTCACTTCACACTATGAGATGCATACCCACACATTACAGACTGTGAGTAGATCTTAGAAGAGAGAAGACAGAACTCCTTAGTCACTTTCATACTCAAGAGCTACTTTTAGTTCTAAATATTTTGTGAATTACTCTTTAACCAAGAACAAAGATGTGTTAATGTAATGACTGACACGCAGCTACTTGTGACTCTTGATCAAGTGTCTCTCCTATTGTGTCCACAGATTCCTCTCTAACGGACAGTGGCTCCAGGACTCAGTCTTCTCATATCGTCACAGAGAATATGATGGGGAAAAGGAATCCCTTCTCTGGGGATAAGGGTTGCCTGGAGCCACCTTCTTCAGCTAAGGTCCTTCTTGAGTGCAAGCGCCCCGAGCACAGACCAATTATTGTGCTGGACACAGAGCAACCACTTGATAAGCACTTTCAATTAAAAAGCACCCAGGACAGCATCAGTGAATGTTCAACAGGATTGAAGTTTAATAAAGAAATACCCTACATCCTGCCAGTCAAACATCCCATCCCCTGCAAGTTACCCAATAACCCTGAGGTGTCTCCCATCTTCCTAGACAAGCAGGACATACTACCACTATACACCTATGACAAGAAAACCTCCTTAGCTTTGGATAAGGCGGACCTAGAAAGTTTCCCATATGGTAACGGAAAGGTCACCAAAAATGGGAAGATGTATGGCAGCATAAAGAATGTAGAAACAAACTGCCTGTCTATTCTTCAGAACCACAGGACCTTCTCTCTCTGTTACTCAGAGCTGAGAAACTGCTCAACTAAGACAGAGCTAGAACTGAGCCAGAAGGACGGTAAAAGCCCAGTCCTGAGGAACATCTCTTCAACCCCTTTACCTTTGGTAGAAGAGGAGTTTCTTGGCCCTCAGGGGGAAGAAATGTGCCAGGACAGTGAGGAAGGAGATGTTGGTGAACTCAAAATCAGGTACGAGGACTATCAAGAAAATAAGACTGAGAGGACTATAGTAGCCCAGCAGGAAGCTCACTACAAGTTCTTCCCCAGTGTCATCCTCTCCAACTGCCTCAGTAGGAAAAAAGCTGGGAGCAAAAAGATGGCCGATCCCTGTAGCAAGCTTGAACAGGCCGAGCCTCGCAGATCTAAGCTTAAAGTGTATAAGAAAAGGTTAGGAATGGCAGCACAGAGAAATATATTAAACATAGTTGAAGCCTCTGAAAACACTTCCTCTGACAGCGAGGTTAGCACTGCCCTCACCCCAACCACACCTGCTTGTCCGGTGACATCGGACACAGAGATGCCAGTTTTGGAGGATAAGTCAATACAAAAGCCTGTGCCAATTAAAGATGGGCTAGTCACAAAGGTGGAGCCAATCACAAGGGAGGAGCCAGAAAGTGGGGAGAGATCAGTAAATGAACAATCGCAACCATTTTCAGAATCCCATGCCACCACTGTTTCCACTGTTTCTGAAGAAGCTAAAAACTCAGAAGAGAACAGGTTCAGCCCATTGCACAATTTATCAGCGATGGTCACCTGTACTAAATCTTCAGCACTGCCTGGTAGTAAATACACCCTAAGGGCCAAGCGGAAGATGATCTTTGACGGCGAAGATGGAGAATATTCCGCTGCCCCTCGTTCTAAAAATCCAGCCTCCGTCAAAGAACGGATCAAGGACGATGTCCCTGATGGGCAAGAGGTAAGACACCAGAAACGACCTAAGAAGGAACCCCCTATCATCATCAAGTACATTATTATCAACAGGTTCAAAGGACTGAAAAACATGCTGGTGAAGATGTCCAAAGTGAAGGCAGAGGAGCAGTTGGTTTTGCTTACGCCAGACAAGCTGGAGCAGTACAATAAACTAGCCCCTCTTAAGGATTTCTGGCCCAAGGTGCCAGAATCCACTGCCATCAAGTTTCCTGTCACTGAGCAAAAGGCCAAAAAACTACCCAAAAGAAAAGCAAAGGGCAACTCCACAAACAAGAAATCAGTCTGCAACTCCTCCAAACCTTTGGTCAAACAGGGTGAAAGGGTCAAAAGGACTAAAAGCTGTAAGAGAGGTCCAATTCTACCCTCTCTACCGCCGCCTCAGCCATGTTACTCTGAGCTAGTAGATGACCAGGAAATGAAGTATAATGACGTCATGGTAGAGTTAGGGTACCTATCTGATAGATCCCCAAGCCCTACAAACGTTACACCCCCTCGTTGTTGGTCCCCTAGCGACCCTCTTATGGACAACAGGGGTTCTGAACATCTGATAAACCCACTCATTGACCCATGTCTTAGTTTGGCTTTTCCCAAGCCACACACAGTATCTTCAACCAAAGGAGCACAACAAAAGTTTCAAACTGCCAAACCTAAGAAATCCGTGCACACTAAAAGCAAAGTAAGCAAGTTTGTAACCAAGCCTCAGGAGGAACCCAAAAAATCAAGACAAAGGAGTACTGCTGCTCCGAAGCAGAGGAAGCAAACTAAAGACACAGCTGGAGGCACTGTTGACAGTTCTACAAACACCACAAGACCTACAAAGTCTCGCAAAAAGAAGACGGAGGAACCCAAAAGCCATGACTCGAGTAAAGACAGCTCCCATGTGCTTTTTCCAAAAGATGAGCTACCTCCTTCTGAGAGTTCATCTCAAGAAGTCCCTTCCTTTCAGCAGCCAGTAAGCACAGATGGCAACATTCAGGGCACGTCTCACCCAACATCAATAACAGACTCTAACTCTGCAGGCCAGTCTATAGAACCAAAGGTTGAAGACTGCGAGACTTCCATCATGGAGATCAACCAAAGCATTTCAGCCCCGGCTCAGCTGAAGCAGCAAGGCTGCCAGACCACTGTGGTAAAGGCAGAGGCTTCACAAGAGGAGAGCATGGCTCCTCTGGCTGGGAGTCCTTTACTAGAAGACAGTAAAGACTCCCAGCTATCGCCAGCTACCCCCCACTCAAGCCCTAAGAATGGCACGATCCCCCCTCTTTCTGAGACACCCTCTGGCTTGGCTGTCCTCAAGCAGCTTCTCCAGAGAAGGCAGCAGGGGCAGGCTCTTCCCATTCAGGTGGTTGGTGCAGACAGTAACCGCACTGCCATGGCTCAGGCCACAGCACTTCTAGATCCCTCAGCTAAACCAGCAAAATCCAGGAAAGCTCCCACCACAACTCCACGGAAACCCAGGGCCCCAAAATCTACCACTCCCAAGGATAAGAAACCCAGAATCAGGAAAGGCAAGGCAAGCAGCACGCAGCCAAATCTCTCAACGAAGCTAGATGGCAACATGTCAGATGATTGCCCCCTCTTCCTGTCAGACCCAGGCATGGACAGATGCAATTTCATAGAGGACAGTTTGTCACCAGAGCTCCCACAAAACTATACCTTTGATATAAATGCCATTGATCAGACGGAGTTCTCCAGCCCATACAGCGGCAGTCAGTTTGTGCTGACTGATAAACATTTACCAGTTACGTTCCTGAGTGATGTCAGCCAGGAAGCAGTGTCCACTCAAGGACTGGGATTTGAGAAGAAACCTGATAGACTGTTTGCATCTGGGGAGGAGCTTCAAAAGGCTTCCGAATGGCACGAAGCAAGGCCTGTCAGCCCTGACCTCTTTGATAGAACTGAGAACAGGGAGTCTGTATCAAATCACCTCACATTCCTCGACTCTGAGAAACATAAGAGCAGGGAGTGGGACTTGTATTTAGGTAAAGCCAATACGCTCAGCCCCTTTCAAGACTTTCACTGTGAAAGAAAAGAACTGCTGTTCTCCGTCTTCGACCCTGTCCTACCTCTGCCTTTAAGCTCTGCCTCATTCGTTGATCATGAGGGCTCTCCAACCGGGGAGCTTTTGGAGGGCAGTGATGGCCTGCCGTCCACCACCCCCAGCAGCTCTCCGAGCTCCATCAGCTCTGTATCCCAGGGCAGGGCGGGCCAGCTGCTGCGGGGAGCAGGAGGGGGAGCACACATTCTAAAGCCCCTCATGTCTCCTCCAAACCGGGAGGAGATCGTCAGCACTCTGCTGAACCTGGAGATGTCGGAGGCCACCTTCCAGGAGCCCTTCTGCAGCGACCCCTCTGATGCGCCAGGGAAACCAATGTAAGACTATATATACCAAAGGCCACATATTGAAGTAATCATTATTTTAAGGTATCTTGCATAGGCCTTTGAATGAACATTGTGGACTAAATGTACATACATCAAATTGTATCTGGAAGGCTTTTAATATAAAAAAATGTATTCTGAGTGTTACACCAGCATCATAGGTTCTGCAGATTTTAGCATCTCAAAGATATTGTTTCATATCTTTTGGCAGATGAGTAAATTATTACTGAAAGGTACCCTGTGGAGTTTTTGACCACTATTAATGTAACAAGTACATTTTGTAGTAGTTGTACTATTGTGACAAGTACATTTTGCTTAAATTGTGCACATGTAAACCTGCAAGCATGCATATACAGTTGGTGCCCAAAGAGAAACTGAGACTGCAAGATAGTCAACATGGTTGTAAACAATCAAGGTTTAAAAACAATATGAAAAGTAGCTTTGTACATTTTGAGAGAACAGAAATTGCAGTATGACAATGCTAAAGATCTTAAAGGAAGTTTTAAGTAACCAAAATTAGGTTGTCCCTTTTTAAAAAAAAAAAAAGAAAATCAAAATGCCAATCAGTGACTGCCGCAAAATCCTACAGTATATCTGTCTGGCACTAATAATTATTATCTACAGGGCATTATTTAATATCACTCCGTTTGACATAGTTCTCCACTTCTGAAGTTGTAATTAATTGCAGTTAATGAAATGAAAATTAATTAATCACATTCCCCTGTCTCCTCTTTAGGGAGGTCGGCGGCCGTAAGCTAACGGTGCGCACTAGGCTGGCTAAGGAGCTAGCAGAGTTCTGTGGAGATTTTTCATTGGAGGGCCTCCATTTCTGGAAGACAGTCTTCTCAGCCATGGCGCACCCCCACATCAATGTCACTTCACCTCCCCATGCCCAGGGATCTGAGGCCTCAGACACGAGTAAAGAGCAGGCCAAGTATGACCTGTCCTCTGGCAGCAACAAAAAGGTCATCCTCCTGCCCTGCAGAAACCCACCAAGCAGAGAGCGTGTGCAACTGTGGCTGGAAGCCAGAAAACAGTATGAGAGTTTACAAATAGGGCTGCTGAAGAATGGGAGGACTGGGCTGGGTGTGGAGGGAACCCCAGCTACCAGCTGTCCAGCAGAGAATGTCAGGACTCTAAGGAGAAAGAACAGCAACCTGTCCTTAATCATAGCACCCATGAAGAATAAAGGCATTCACTGTGAATCATCAGAGTTAAGTCTAGTTTCACATGAAGTGGATATTGATCAGGAGTTCAGCCAAAACAATGCTGACGATGATGATAAAAGCACGTGTGTAGAATCCCCAGAGCTGCATCCCTGGCAGCAGTCCGCTCAGCCCAGCCCCTTAGGGCCACACCAGCTCAGTGAAGACTGTCGCGAAGCACTGTCACCAAGGCTCTGTAACTCCATGGAGAATCTCAGTAACAGAGAAGAGGGGAGTACCCACCTCCTTCACAGCACCCCCTTTTTAAGACGAAGGCGGAGAAGCAAGGAGGACCTGGAGCCAATTTGCAGCACGCCCAAATCTGAGGGTAAGAAAACTGCTGTTTCACACTGTGCTAGTGTGCCAAGAATGTGTTATAGCTTTCTAATGTTTTCACCGATATAGAATTTAGGCAGATCAGCTGCATGCAGTGCTGTTTTATGAATTGTCCATTTCTGCTCTTACTGTTGTATTCCTGCTGCAGAGGACCCCGTTTCTCAGAGACTCCAGCAGCGAAGGAGAAGTCAAGCAGACCCTCTGAAAAGAGTGCTTCTGACCACACAGATGAAGGTCAGACCACACATTTGAATTTCTTTAGACCTCACCTCATCTAATTCCACAGTAGGGAAGACCTCACCTCATCTAATACCACAGTAGGGAAGACCTCACCTCATCTAATACCACAGTAGGGAAGACCTCACCTCATCTAATACCACAGTAGGGAAGCAACTTGAACATCTTTAACAGCAGTGTAGATCTGTACCTGCGGCCCACAGTATTCCTCCAGCGTGTTGCCCTGAATAAAGCGTGTCCCCGTTCCACTTCAGAAGTTTGACTTAATGTGATTTATCATGCATTCCTTGTCTTCCACAGAATCAGTTTGCTGCTTTGAATGTGCCAAAGAAAGATACCTCTCAGATTGAAGGACCCAGCATAGCCAACTCGTACGGCTTCAAAATCAGCATGCAGAACCTCCAGGAGGCCAAAGCTCTGCACGAGGTGAGTGGCCTTTGCTAGTCAGGGCTGCGGTTAGTAAGCATACTTTAGATTGATCTTATTCTGAAGAATTCTTCAGTGAACTGTTCAATGTAATGAGTTTTGTATAGTTTTTAGTGGCAACAAACATGTGTTAATCGTCCACATTATTTAATGTGCAGTTCTGCCTTAGCTGTGAGAGCTCGCTGTGGAATGAAATCTGTTGGTTGTCAAAGTAACAATTTGTGGCCAGTGAATTTCCCAGTTGAACTGAAATGATAAAGAGCTCTATCATGGCTGAATGATTTTCAATGTAAACTATGTCATTGGGATTGTTTTGATTACATTGGAACCGCAATAGGAGGAATGCTCATTTTTGCATCAATGTTCAAAATGTAATTCAAAAGATCACTATGTGATTAGTTTGTGAGGATCTGTACCAAACAAAGAAGCTATACTTAAACATGTTTTTCATGCTCAGGTCAGTTTTGAGGTTTTGGGCTATTTTGCTTCCATAACACTAATGGAACATCTTTTTCCAAAATATATATCCATACACACGTTATTACTAAAAATGTGCAGAAGATGATGGCTGTTGACAGTAATTCAAATCTATGGGCTGATACGAATATATTTCCAAAACTGTTAAAACCTTTGACTCTACTGTCAACCAAAATAATAAGAATTGGCAACCTGGCTTTATCAATGTTCACATTTCTGTTATGAGAATGTATGCAAATGAGCACAAGTAAACCACAGCCATGTTTTCTTTTAAACGGAAAATCCCAACATGACTTCTTGTTAACATTTATTGTGAAGTTGAAGAGCTGTGTTGAACTATGGGAGCTGTAGCTGTGTTTCCATGGAGTCTGCACAGCCATTAGGATTGTCTCTAAAATCTGTCTCTTAGAAATACAGCAACATCCAGGAATATACAGAAACTGTTACAGGCTACATCACCAAATGCATTGAAGATGTGACCCACACCTGATCTCCATCAGGGCCAACCAGAGGCCATGGCTGACAGGGGAGGTCCACGGGCTGCTGAGGGCCCGCAACATCGCTTTCAGAGAGGGCAATCCAGCTGGTATCAGAGCAGCCAGGGCCGACCTATCCCGTGGCATCCGGAAAGCCAAACGACAGTACACCCGGAAGATTACAGCTCACTTCAGTGACAGCAGAGACACACGGAGCCTGTGGCAGGGTATTAGGACCATCACGGACTACAAACCTCCACCACAGACCTGTGACAGTGACACCTCTCTGCTGAACAACCTCAACGGCCGCTTTGAAGCACAGAACAGCACACCTCCGCAGAAAACCACACCTCCACCCAACGACCAGGCTATCTGTCTGTCCCCAGCACACTGTTAAGGATTAACACCCGTAAGGCCTCTGGGCCTGACAACATTCCTGGTCGTGTGCTAAAGGACTGCAGACATCTTCAACATCTCCCTGATCCAGGCTGTTGTTCCCTCGTGCTTCAAGGTATCCACCACCATACCTGTACCGAATAAGTCATCACCTTCCTGCTTCAATGACTACTGCCCCGTAGTGCTGACCTCCACCATCATGAAGTGCTGTGAGCGGCTAGTCATGAAGCAAATCAAATCCACCCTCCCCGCTCCCTGGACCCGTTTCAGTTTGCATATTGAGCGAAGCAGTCCACTGAGGATGCCATCTCCTCTGCTCTCCACCCAGCCCTCACCCATTTAGACACTAACAAATCTTATGTTAGGATGCTGTTCATAGACTTTAGCTCAGCATTCAACACCATCATCCCCCAGCAGCTGGTTTGTAAACTAACAAACCTGGGCCTCAGCCCCTTTCTCTGCAACTGGCTGCTGGACTTCCTCAATGCCAGACCCCAATCTGTACGGGTTGGCAACAACACATCAGGCACCATCACACTGAGTACGGGGGCCCCCCAAGGATGTGTGCTCAGCCCCTGCTCTTCACCCTGCTGACCCACGACTGCACACCCACCGACAGCTCCAACCATTTTGTCAAGTTTGCGGATGACACAACCATGGTGGGTCTCATCATCAACAACGATGAGACCCACTACAGGAAGGAGGGGAACCAGCTGGCCAGGTGGTGCATAGACAACAATCTCTTCCTTAATGTGGAAAAAACAAAGGAGATAATTGTCGACTTCAGGAGAACCTCAACCCAACACCCCCACCCCCTGACCATTGGTGGTGCACCATTCCTGTGGGTGCATCACTGAGGATCTCTCCTGGAGCAACAACACCACGTCTCTCACCAAGAAAGCCCAGCAGCGCCTTTACTTCGTCCGCAAACTGAAAAGAGCAGGAGCCCCCCCATCCCCCCCCCCCCCCCCCCTCACTCCTTCTACCGAGGCGCCATCGAGAGCATCCTCAGCAGCTGCATCACCTTGTGGTTCGGAAGCGCGTTGTGAACACTGCTGTTGTTGTGATCATCGGTGCCTCACTCCCATCACTCCTGGACCTCTACAACACCCGCCTCACCCGCAGAGCACTCAGCATTATGGGTGACCCCTTCCATCCCTCCAACTGCCTCTTCACCCTCCTGCCTTCAGGGAGGAGGTTCTGAGCCTGAGGTCGAGCACAACCAGACCGAAAAACAGCTTCGTCCACCAGGCTGTCAGGAGGCTGAACTCTCTCCCCTCCCTCCCCTCCCTCCCCTCCCTCCCCTCCCTCCCCTCTCTCCTCCCTCACCCCCCTGCCCCCACTGGACTATAACTCCCCCACACACTCAGATACTCAATTCCAGCAGCAGACACTTTTTACGCTGCTATGGACAGTCTTGCACTAAAGTACATTCCCAAAGATATCGAGGTGACTGTTATTATGTATATTGATAGTTGTTGTGTTTTTATCTTAATGTGTGCATATGTGTAAATGTGTCTGTTGATTGTGTATTTATAGGATATACATATTTTCTACATATTTGTATATATATTTGTGTTATTGTGTTTTTGTATTCGGGATTGTTGGAAACGTTATTTCGATCTCTCTGTCTGTACACAAAAACTGAAAGATTGACATTAAAGTTGACTTAAAAAAATAAATAAAAATAAAACATGAGGGGGTGGTGATTGCTTTTTTTTCAGTGATCAAAACTTTTCCTTGTTTTTTTGTACTCCTTCCTCAGGTCCAGCACCTAACACTGATGGGCATGGAGCTCCATGCAAGAACTCGGCGGGACCTTGAGCCTGACCCCGAGTTTGACCCCATATGTGCCTTATTCTACTGCCTCAGTTCAGATGCTCCCCTGCCAAATGTAGACAGCAGCCAGCTGACGGGAGCCATCGTGGTGGACAAAGACCATGAGAGCTGTGACCCAGGTAACGCTCACTTTCACAGCCCTACTCTGAATGAGGACATTTGTACAAGATGTTAAAATGTGAAGCAGGCTGATGGTGTGTTCAAATGCTTCCGCAGGTCACAGAGCGACGGCGCCCCTGCTGGTCAGGTCGGGCGTCTCTGGGCTGCAGGTGAAATATGCCACCGACGAGAAGGTGCTGTTTCAGGAGCTCATCACCGTCTTCAGGAGGTGTGTGTGTGGGTGTTAGCACAGCTCCTTCTTATATTGCTCCTTATATTTTCAATAAATAAGTGAGATGTCTCCTTGTCCTCAGGTTTGACCCCGACGTCCTGGTGGGGTACGAGGTGCAGATGCGCTCCTGGGGCTACCTCCTGCAGCGGGCCGCAGCGCTCGGAGTCAATCTGTGTCAGCAGCTGTCCCGAGTGCCAGGTAGGACTAGGGCTGTGCATCTTCACTGGTCTCACGATTCGATTCGATTACGATTATCCTGTCAACGATTCGATTCAATTCGATATCCCGATGCATCACGATTCATACCAATGCGTTGCATCCTCAATTTTCTATATTACTGCACATGGCTTCTTTGTCATCAATGCATACATGCAGTAAATACATATGAACTCTCTTTTTATTATTTAGAAAGTGCTTCAGAAATCAATAACATAAATGTCTTGACATTAATTTATAAACCAAAATAAATGAATTGTATAGGTCTAGCGTCCCTATATCTGTGTGTGAAGTTGTTCCATCCTCAAAAACAAAAAAATAATGCTTCTGCAGTCTAGCTGCAGCTTCTAGCAACGGTCTTCTGTTAAAGAAAGGACACTGAATGTCCTGAATGTGGCATCACACACAGGACTTGAGTCTGAACACAGCAGACAACAGGAGTATTTACAACAGCATATAACAACTCAAATAGTGCATGTGGGTGCACACTTACATTCTCTGTCTTACTGTTACATAAATCCCATGAATGTATGAGATTAAATTAGCTTCATCATATCTCAGTGATTAAGTGAATAATAAAGTTTCTATCGGGTCACTATCAGCCTGTCACTCATTATTTTCAGGGAGGGGGCGGGGTTTGGAGGAACGGAGGAGACGGTGATCGCGGAAGCTTTTTTCCTCCTGCCTTCACAAACTTTACACACGTATATATCATCTGAAAATTGCTAGAGGACATTCATACTCTGCAATCCAAGACTTAATTAAATCCACCAAAAACCTGACATGATTGTAACGCGATTATTTTTTGAAAAACATAAATCCCTGTGCCGCAGCGATACGGAGTGATTCAGAGCGGGTCCTTCTGCTGTTGGTTCTGGACTGGTGTTCTTGTGTTGGTGGATAAAGCAGACTGCTCCGTGTTTGGTGTTGCTGTGCCGCTGTGCCGCTGTCACGTCTGTTCCCTGATCTCTGCGTCACCGACCGATTTGATATTAAAGTGACAGAAAAAAAAAACGTTATAGTAAAGCCGCGGCCGGAAAATCAGGAAGCAACGTTACTACGCTATAACCAATTATCTTCCGTCACTGCATCGAGACCGAATCGTCCACGTCCGCATCGCAGAAACGATTATTTTCAACACCCCTAGGTAGGACCCCCCCTCCCCGTGGGTGATTGGTGTTTGTGTGTGGCAGTTGAGTCCTCCTCTGTAATTGAGTGCGTTTCCTCAGGTGACTCCAAGGAGAACCGCTTTGATGCAGAGAGAGATGAGTATGGAGCCGACACCATGAGTGAGATCAACATCATCGGACGCATCACCCTCAACCTGTGGAGGGTGATGAAGACTGAGGCAGGTGTTCTTAATCCTCTCTCACACACACACACACACACACACACACACACACACACACACACACACACACACACACACACACACACACACACACACACACACACACACACACACACACACACACCAGGGTTTCCGCTAGGATTTTTTCTTGCCGGTCAAATGTCCGGACAGAATTTATTTGACCGGACAAATGTTCATGTGTCATGCGGATACAAGCGGCCGAGATGGGTTTTCTCCGAAGTTCGGTCGTCAGGGAGGGACTCGGAGTTGAACCGCTCCTCCTTCGCGTCGAAAGGAGCCAGTTGAGGTGGTTCAGGCACCTAGTTAGGATGCCACCTGGGCGCCTCCCTAGGGAGGTGTTCCAGGCACGTCCAGCTGGGAAGAGACCAAGGGGTAGACCTAGGACCAGGTGGAGGGATTATATCTCTTCGCTGGCCTGGGAGCGCCTTGGGATCCCCCAGTCAGAGCTGGTTGATGTCGCCAGGGAAAGGAAAGTGTGGGGCTCTCTGCTGGAACTGCTACCCCCGCGACCCGACCACGGATAAGCAGGAGAAGATGGATGGATGGATTTTCATGTTTCAATAATAATAATAAGAATTGTGTAGCAGAGTTTCCGTTAGCAGGTAATTACCGGACTATGACCGGATATGCAAACTCAGTTAATGGGAGTCATTTTTATATTGCTTCAGTTTATAATCGTAACATATCGAAAGTTCAGATTCATTTTTCAATAAATGATGCGCTTCCACAAACAACATCATTATTACATTCAAACAAACTACTTATAGTAGATAATACGGGAGGAATGGAGCCTCTCTTTTCCTCTCTCTCTCTCTCTCTCTCTCTCTCTCTCTCTCTCTCTCTCTCTCTCTCTCTCTCTCTCTCTCTCTCTCTCTCTCTCTCTCTCTCTCTCTCCTGACAGCCCGTCAGTTTCTCATGCAGCTCGCTAAACAGTGGGCGGGGCTTCAGGTGATTGTGTAGAGCTGCGTGTCTCCCTCTCTCGCGTCCGGTTATACTTCACTCGCGTTTATGTCCATATCGGTCAGATCCAGCTCTCCTGATCGGCCTTTATAGAGAGCACCGATCAAACTATAGAGTGAATATCGGCCGATAATGACCGGCGGCCAATCGATCGGAGCATCCCTAATTATTACTGGGTATTTTGACCGGCAGGATTTGAATTTACCGGTTTTTAATAAGTTTTACCAGCTAAAAACCGGTAATTACCGGCTAACGGAAACCCTGACACACACATACACGTTGAGCTGAAACAACATCAGCAAAGGAATCAAAGCCTAACTGAAAGTCTTTCTGAAAGATTAATGATCGATTTTTTATTTCTGTCCTTCAGGCGGCGTTGAACAACTACACTTTTGAGAACGTGGCCTTCCATTTCCTCCACCAGCGCTTCCCCCTGTACACCCCTCGCACACTGTCCGATTGGTTCGACCACAACACACACCTCTACAGGTCTGTGCCAACAACACACAATTCACCCCAACTGTGGACATGTTTTATTGTTTGAATGTTTACATTTCTCCATCAACATGTGTGTATGGCAGGTGGAAGGCGGTGGACCACTATGTGAGCCGGGTCCGGGGCACCATGCAGCTCCTCCAGCAGCAGGATGTCATCGGCAGAACCAGCGAGCTGGCCCGGGTGTTTGGGATTCAGTTCTTACACGTTCTGACCCGAGGATCACAGGTACAGGACCCACATAAACGTCACTCTTAACCCACACTCTGTCATACCTCAACAGCTATGGATATCCAATAACATTCTGTAATAACTACAATACTAAACTATTCTATGTCCTTCTGTTTTGTTCTTTCAGTACCGTGTTGAGTCCATGATGCTCCGTGTGGCCAAGCCCTTGAACTACATCCCTGTGACCCCCAGCGTCCAGCAGCGGGCCCAGCAGAGGGCCCCTAAGTGCATCGCTCTGGTGATGGAGCCCGAGTCGCGCTTCTACAGCAACTCAGTGGTGGTGCTGGACTTCCAGTCTCTCTATCCTTCCATCGTCATAGCGTATAACTACTGCTACTCCACCTGCCTGGGCCACGTGGACAGCCTGGGAACGTAAGCGCATGACAAGCGCGCACACACACACACACACGCACACACACACACTTGGCTTAGGCTGCATGTCTGCCTTACCTGCCTCATTATTTTTTCATGGAGCAGACTGTGTGGTGTTCACAGCTCATAGAGAACTTCCATTATATATATATTGTTTTCACCTACCAACTGTAGTCGCGTAGCAACAGCAGGAGACATGAACATTTTCTACATCATATTTTTACTACTCCAAGGTATAAAAAAGAGCAATGCCAGACACACAGACCTTTATGATTTGTATTCTCAGTAGAAAGAGGTTTGAGGTTCAACTTCAGCACATCACATTATGCTGGATTTTTTTAAATTACATTTGCAAGCATTTGTGTATGTGTGTGTATATATATATATATAGGGTTGGGTACCAACATTTCGATTCCATCGGTATCGTTTAGAAATGTTAATTTCAGTTCTGCTCATCGATTCCTAAGGAAATGCATCTTGCTGCTTTTTCTACTGAAAATAATAATAATAATGCATTACATTTTTTATTAGAGCGCTTTTTCAGGTTCTCAAAGCGCTTTACAATTACATATTACACATATTAGACATGTAAATGTCATTACTGTGGACATTACCCACAGGAGCAAATGCGGGTAAAGTGTCTTGCCCAAGGACACAACGGCCTGACGCAGTGGTGGCCGAGGCGGGTACTATTAGTATAAAATACTATTTATTTACTTTTACAAACAGTGAGCAGCTGTAGCAGATGTATTGCAGGACATGTCTTGGACACAGACTGTGTGCTTGGACTCTGTCCCACAGGCAGGTTGCAGTGTAACATCAGAGGAGACTGGGGAACCGTGCATTCTCAAATCGCACCACTGAACTAACTTGTGAATCTGATTTGACTAAATGTTTTCATAAATACATTTTGTCCCAGTGAAATTGGTGTGCAGGTCTTTGCAGTGTCACAGGAGTGTCTCATGCATTTCTTTATGACAACACCACACATGTATTTATTTTATATCTCCCCAAAATACAAGTAGATACTAGTATTTTATACTTGTGATCATTATTCATAATTAATCACAGCATATTTATTGAGATTAACACGATTACATTTTCCAAACGATTGACAGCCCAAATATGTGTATATATTCCCTCTGTTCCTCTGACACCTGTGTGCTTCTGTTTCAGGCCCGATGAGTTCAGGTTTGGCTGCACCTCCCTACGAGTTCCCCCGGACCTCCTCTACCAGCTGCGCAATGACATCACCGTGTCCCCCAATGGTATCGTCTTCATCAAGGTACCCGCCCCTCTGAGGACCTGTCACTCAACGTTGTTCTGGAAATGCTGCTGCCGAGGCCAAGCATCTCACTATTCATTTTCTATCAACTGCACACTAACTGTACATGCATGTATTCTAAATGAATCTTTATACTACACTGCACAGGAACTCAGTATACTTGATATACTCACAAATGAAACAATGCAATAATAATGTTGAATGTCAAACTGACTTTGGAGTGTTGCTGCTAAATTTGAAGAATAATCAAATCAAATTGTATTTGTAGAGCACATTTAAAAACGATTTTGGTCGAGCCAAAGTGCTGTACATGTAATTTAAACACATAAAAACACATTACATCACAATAAAAGACAATAAATCACAACAGATAAAAACAACACATGGAACAGTCAGGAGTCGTGATCCCACTCTAACTAGAAGGCCAGAGAGAAGTAGTGTGTCTTCAGTGTGGATTTAAAAGCCCCTAGGGTCTGGGCCGACCTCACATGGAGGGGAAGAGTGTTCCAGAGCCTGGGGCCAGCTGCTGCGAAGGCTCGGTGCCCTCAGGTTTTGAGCCTAGTCTTAGGCACTACCAGCAGCAGCTAGTCAGCAGATCTTAAGGCTCTGCCTGGGGTGTAGCGCTGGAGGAGTTCAGCTACATAGGCCGGAGCCAACCCATTTAGTGCTTTAAAAACAAATAAAAGGAGTTTAAAATCAATTCTGAACCGGACTGGAAGCCAGTGTAGTGAGGCCAGAATTGGGGTGATGTGGTCACGCTTTTTGTGGCCAGTCAGGAGACGTGCAGCTGCGTTTTGGACTAGCTGCAGGCGTTTAATTGATGCCTGGTCCATACCCACATACAGAGCGTTACAATAGTCCAGTCTTGAGGTCACAAAGGCGTTAATAACCCTTTCCAGGTCTTTAAAAGATAAATACGACTTGGTTTTGGCCAATAGTCTTATTTTAAAAAAAGCAGGATATTACTACGGTGCTGACCTGCTTGTCGAATTTAAAAGTGCTATTGAAGGTCACTCCAAGGTTCAAGACAGAGGGGAGGATATTTTTACTGAGGGAGCCCAGAATATCAACCGGAGAGGCTGGAGGTTGGGGTCCAAAAAAGATGACCTCGGTCTTGCTCTCATTGAGGTTGAGGAGGTTTTTGCTCAGCCAGGATGTTATCTCTGTTAAGCAATCCATCAACTGCTGTAGTGAGTTGGCATTTGCTTTGAGAGGCAGATAGATCTGTACATCGTCCGCGTAGCAGTGGAAGGGAATATTGTGTTTCGTGAGAATTGAACCTAGGGGCAGTATGTACAGTAAAAAGAGGATGGGGCCCAGAATTGAGCCTTGGGGGACCCCACAGGTAAGAGGGGCTTTGGCAGAGTAGAAGGCACCTAGCTGCACTAAAAAGCTACGGTCTGTCAGGTAAGACCTGAACCATGCAAGGGCAGAGCCTGTGATGCCTGCGGACTGTTCAAGCCGTGACAACAGGATGCTATGGTCCACAGTGTCAAAGGCAGCTGTCAGGTCTAACAGCACCAGGACAGCTGGGCTACCTGAGTCTGCGGCTAGGAGCAGATCATTAAAAACTCTTAAAAGGGCTGTTTCAGTACTATGCATGGGTTTAAAGCCAGACTGAAACTTTTCATGGATACCATGCGTGGTTAAGAAAGACTGCAGCTGGGCGTAGACTACTCGCTCCAGGGCTTTAGATAAAAAAGGTAGCTGGGAAATGGGCCTAAAATTTGCGAGAATGGAGGGGTCAAGATTTTTCTTTTTAAGTAGTGGCTTGACCACGGCATGTTTGAAGGCAGCTGGGACACATCCTGAGCTAAGAGAGGTGTTTATAAGTAATAAAATACTTGCTCCAACTGATTCGAAAACGTCTCTGAGAAGGCGAGAGGGAATGCTGTCTGAGGTGCAGTTTGTCGGCCGCAGAGAGAAGAGAGGGATACAGGCTCAAAGTGGTCGAGGACAGCAGGGCACAGAAAGGGAGCAGAATCTGGGGTAGCACTAGTGTGGGCTAGCCTAAGAGCAGATACTTTTTCAATAAAAAATGTAAGAAACTTATCCCAGAGAGTAGTCGATGGCACAATTGGAGAAACATCACAGGGATTAATGATCGAGTTGAGGACATTAAAAAGAACCTCAGGTTTATGGCTGTTTTTGGAGATGAACAGAGAAATGTGCTGTGTTTTAGTCAGCAAGGCAAGCACGAAGGATTTCTAGGGAGACATGGAGTTTGTCCTTTTTCCATTTTCTCTCTGCACGCCTGCAAGCGCGTCTAAGAGCATGAGTACAGTCATTGAGCCACGGCTGTGAGAGAGCTTTGGTGCGTCTAAGCGTAAAAGGAGCAACAGAATCGAGTATTTGGGTACATGTCGAGTCAAACATGGAGATAAACTCATCAGCACTAAAAGCACAGTTCATCTCTAATTTAATTCAGTTCATTTTCAACTGTGAACCAACTGCATATCAAAACCCGCCTGAACAAAGGTCTGAGGTCAGGACACAGTTGGGTCTGTTCAGCTGCAAGGGGTATCCTCGTTGGTTCATACAGCCAACATATACATTTATTTAGTTGTGTGTCCACCCTATTTATATCAATAACTGTAGACTAAATATTAACACCACTCAATGTGTTAGCACCATAAATATACAACCTCCATAATGACTATAGAGAGCAGGCACATGCACAGATAGACCTCAAGGTGGCTTGGGCACCTGCCCTTTTGCCCTCGTTTTTTCATTTAAAAATCAGTGTGTGCAGGCATTGTCTAACATAAAGCAACAAAAGAAACTGTAGCTAATACACATTAATAATTATAATAATAACTTACATTTTATATAGCGCCTTTCAGGGGACCCAAGGTCGCTTTACAGACGAAACAGGAGTAAAACAAAAACAACAGTCAGACAGACACAACTCCAAATAAATTAGGGGCCAAAGCTTATGTTTTGCTTTAATAATGTTGTGCCTAATTATAACATATGTGAATGACTTTTAACACATGTTTTGGCACATAGTAATAGTATATTTAAATACATACATTTTAATATCCCTTAAAACTTTCACAAAAGTAGTTATTCCAGGAATAGATGTGAAAGAAACCAAAATCTCCAGTGTGTTCCTTTTTTGAATGTGGGTCCCTGCCCCTCTAACATCCTCTGCACGAGCCTGATGAAGACCACGGCAAATAGAGTAGTTAGCCAAGATGTCAGCCATACTGACCTGACCACATGAAAGCTTGTTGATGCACTCCATGTGAATGTAGACTTCGTGCTCCTGATCAGGCCTTGGTGTGTGTGTAGTCCTCAGTGCGTAGAGGCATCCTGCCCAGCATGCTGGAGGAAATCCTGAACACCAGGATCATGGTGAAGCAGTCCATGAAGACGTACAAGCAGGACAAAGCCCTGATGAAGCTGCTGCACGCCCGCCAGCTGGGCCTCAAGCTCATCGCCAACGTGACCTTCGGATACACCGCCGCCAACTACTCTGGACGCATGCCCAGCGTGGAGGTAAGCTTAATGAAGCTGACTGTCGGCTGTCCGCACTGGGACCAGATGGGGGTCATCGTAGTGTCATCATATTTAAAGCCAGCTGTAGTCCTTCTAAAGATGTGAAATACATGTAGTAGCACATATTTCTATGAGAACTATTTCTAGTGTTTTTGTAAATCTCTGCTGATCTGTGCAGTGGTTTCCTGGTCTGGAGTGAAAGACAAACATTCCTACAGAACCATTGCATCAACATTTATTCAAGCTTGTGCAGCAGTAAGTATTAACGTCTCTCCTGTCTTTTTCCAGGTGGGAGACAGTATCGTCCACAAAGCCAGAGAGACCCTGGAGAGAGCCATCAAGATGGTCAATGACACCAAGAAATGGGGCGCGCGTGTTGTGTACGGAGACACGGACAGGTAAACATCATTCTAGCTGAGCAGCAGTTTGTGCAAAATGCCCAACATATAATGGTTAGCATCCGGCAGTTTCTATGTGCTGGGGACCCCTACTATATATTTCTATCATAAAACATAATGGCAACTTTGAAGTTTCAGTCAGATGTTCAGGCGTGTACGTTTACCCCACTACATGTATTAATCCCTTTAGTTACTTCACAGATGTGGATGAATGATGTGAAATCTAATCAAGTGTTAAATCAGACTTTAGTTCCACCTGGAGTAAATCCACAAGCTACCCTGCAGTATACAAAGTCATTCAAACTAGCTGCACCTTTACCGGCTTTGAGAACACTTTCATGATCAATCATTATAAAACATATCATATATATTATTCTGAGATGGACCAATCTGCACAATGACTACTTTCACTGTCGCTACTTTCACTATATTTTGATGAGAATACTTTTCTACTTTCACTTGAGGAACATTTTGAATGCAGGACTTTTACTTCCACCGAAGATGTTCTCTGAGCAGCACTCTGTCACATTGTTGTTTCCTTTCTTTATGAAGTCTCATGGTTCTTTGTAATTGTTGCCAGAGATGTAAGTGTCATTCACAACGGCGTGACCTCTGACAGGAAGTGTGTGTGTGACGGGACATGCAGTGGACCGTAGTGAACCTCTGTGTGTGTGTGTGTGTGTGTGTGTGTGTGTGTGTGTGTGTGTGTGTGTGTGTGTGTGTGTGTGTGTGTGTGTGTGTGTGTGTGTGTGTGTGTGTGTGTGTGTGTGTTGTGTGTGTGTGTGTGTGTGTGTGTGTGTGTGTGTGTGTGTGTGTGTGTGTGTGTGTGTGTGTGGTGTGTGTGTGTGTGTGTGTGTGTGTGTGTGTGTGTGTGGTGTGTGTGTGTGTGTGTGTGTGTGTGTGTGTGTGTGTGTGTGTGTGTGTGTGGTGTGTGTGTGTGTGTGTGTGTGTGTGTGTGTGTGTGTGTGTGTGTGTGTGTGTGTGTGTGTGTGTGTGTGTGTGTGTGTGTGTGTGTGTGTGTGTGTGTGTGTGTCAGCCTGTTTGTTCTGCTGAAGGGAGCCACCAAAGAGCAGGCTTTCAAGATTGGCAACGAGATCGCTGAGGCAGTGACCGCAACCAACCCCAAGCCTGTCAAGCTCAAGTTTGAGAAGGTAGTGCACACACACAGCCACATACACACACAGCCACAATGTGCACTTGTAGACATATATATTGATCTGTTTGTGTGTGTGTTCCCAGGTGTACCTTCCCTGCGTGTTGCAGACAAAGAAGCGTTATGTGGGCTACATGTATGAAAGCCTGGACCAAAAGGAGCCTGTGTTTGATGCCAAAGGGATCGAGACAGTGCGCCGCGACGGCTGCCCTGCTGTTTCCAAGGTGACAGGCAAACCTCCTGACTGGCCTCTACACCAATCACAGCCTTGCCAGATTTCTTCCCGCTCTTGTTCACTCAGACTGCTGCACACGTGTCAGTCAGCCTGGGGGGTGTTGAGTGTTTGCATTAACCGCTCTCATGTTTACTCTCTTCACTCGTCCTGTCATGATTGTGGTCCAGGTTCTGGAACGTTCCATTAAGCTGCTGTTTGAGAGCCGGGACATCAGCCAGGTAAAGCGGTTTGTGCAGCATCAGTGCATGAAGGTTCTGGACGGCCGGGCCAGCATGCAGGACCTGACCTTCGCCAAGGAGTACCGGGGCAGCAGCTCGTACCGGCCCGGAGCCTGCGTCCCCGCCCTGGAGCTCAGTAGGTGTGTGTCAGTGTGTGTGTGAGGGACAGCACAGTGTGAGTGAACATATTCTGAAATAGCCACATGCAGACAAATGTCTCACCAAAAGACAGAGAAAGTGTGTGTGGGGGGGGGGGGGGGGGGTGCATGCTGCAGAGCTTGCAGAGTCAGTGTGAATCCAATTACTCCCCCACCCCCTACAGTGCTCATTGTCTGGCTGCACTAGCCTGTATGTACAGTACCTGAGTCTGTTGCTAGGCAACCCATCTCTTAATGGGTGAGAAAAATCAGATTCCAAAGAAGGCATGGTCTGAGGAAGTATCCAGCATCAGTCATGAGCTCTAGTTTATCTCCTGTTTATCAGCTAGGTGGATTCTAGATGGTGCTGAATGTTTTACAAATGATTTATTTAGTGTCATATTTTCCGACAGACACAGGGCAGACTAAAAGTTCTGATATGGTTTGTCAAGTGTCTCCATCTGTCTCCATCTGTCTCCATCTGTCTCCATCTGTCTCCATCTGTCTCAGGCGCATGATGGCGTACGACCGGCGTCTGGAGCCCCGTGTGAGCGAGCGCGTTCCCTACGTCATCGTGTACGGGATGCCCGGCCTGCCCCTCATCCAGCTGGTGCGCCGGCCGGTGGAGGTGCTGCAGGACCCCGGCCTCCGCCTCAATGCCACCTACTACATCACCAAGCAGATCCTGCCCCCACTGGCCCGCATGTTCCAGCTGATCGGAGTGGACGTGTTCAGCTGGTACCAGGAGCTGCCCAGGGTGAGACGGCGGGAAATGAGAATCCAAAATGTTTTTTTATCTGACCTCTGCAACATAGGAGCAGTGCAAATGAGTGATGATGCTAGAAAAGCCACATCAACATATAGAAGAAGAAATGGCATGGAGATTGACGAATAACTGATGAGCATGCCAGGGGTCTGTTGCTTCTCTCCTTCAAAATAAAAGCATTCTTCCAGATGGTGTTTGCAGTCCATTCAGTGTATTTAGTGCAGAGAGAACAAAGGAGGAAGAGAATCTGTTAAGTGAGACTCATCAAGCTGCAGTGTGTGTCCTGACGGAGCACACACGCCCTCTGCTGGTGAAGCATAGCTAAGGAAAATGATTAATGACCATTGATTGCATTGAACTATTTACAGTATGATCTTACTCGTAAGGCTGCTGTTATCTTCTTTCTAAATGATCTTAATAATGTTGTGTTGTCTTCCATGTTTAGATTTAGATCTGCAGCTTTCTTATAGTGCAGACGCTTTTCTGCTTGCTCTTGCCTCTGCTTACTTTTTTATGCTGTTTTTATCTTCTGAAAACTTCGAGCAGCGGCTCCTGGACATTAACTTATCACTGGGACAGTTCATCTTCGTAAATAGACGGAGGGTTTCAGCCATATTTCAATATTTTTACGACGACCTCAGTCTTACAGTAGCGTGGCCTAGCAACAGCTAAAGCCTGGCACTGCATGCTATTTAGCTTACGCTAGTTAGCAGCAAAATGCCTCCGTTCTCTACAGATGACTTCCACAAACTTCTACAGAAGATGGCTGTGTTGGAAATGAAAATGCAACGGTTGGAAGTTAACGTGGAAGTGAATGGACTGTCGTGGGAATGACACCACTTTACCAGTGTTGCAAAATAATGGACAAAGGCATGCTAACTCACAGCTAGTTAGCAGCTACAAGGATTCCAAGGAACAGGAGGGCTGTGTACTGGGTAATAAATCTACAAGTGGTAGTCCTCCCTGGAACTCTCTGGGTGCAAAGCCTAAGAGTAAATCATTTCCATGGGATTTGGGAGGACGGATAACAGGCAGAGCCCAGCGCTCTGAAATCTGTGATGCGACCGGCTGGCCTGCATTGTTATCACCCAGGAAGAGCGCCTCTTCAACCCCTATTCATACTAGGAAACATCAGTGGACAGCTGCTAAAGGGAGAATTACAAACAATCCTCCTAAACCACCAAGTGTGCCAATCCAGAACAGATACGCTCCGCTGACCGAGAACCGGAGATCTGATGACCTGGATAACCTGTCCTCTTCACACAGCAGGGTAAGGACCAATAGCTACTCCAAAAGTAAAAGGCTAGAGGGAAAGCTAACGACTGGGCCTGAAACTCTGATTGTGGGTGACTCTGCTGTAAGAGATGTAAAAGGTCTGTGTAATAAGAACAACACCAAAGTACTCTGTTTTCCCAAGGATGTGGTCTCTGACTTGGCTGAGAAGATCCCGCATATTGGGGCTGAACATCCGACTGTGAAGAATGTGGTACTGCACATTGGAACAAATGATGTTGCGAAACAACAGTCAGAAGTGCTGAAAGAAGACTTTAAATGTTTGTTGGAAACTGTCAGCTCTCTAAATGCGGAGGTGTTCATCAGTGGCCCTCTACCGCCAGTCAGAAGAGGAGTGGAGAGATTCAGCAGATTGTTTGCACTGAACACCTGGCTTTCAACTGTCTGTACTGACCATTCTGTTCATTTTATTGACAATTGTAACTTTCTCTGGGATCGCAGACATCTTTTCAAGGCAAATGGAGTTTGTCTGAACAAGTCAGGAGTGAAATTGTTTATCTCTAACATATTCAACTGCCTGCGTCATCAATCTGTTCCCTCTGCCAAGGACAAGCAGCAAGAGGAATCAAAACAAGAGAAAAACACAACAGCGATGGCTCAGAAAACCTTGAACATCTATCACTGCACCCGCCTGAGGAATGTCTTGATTATGGGAGACAAATGGAGGAGTCTCCACCGCCCTTCACCCCCCCTATCACCTCTGAGGATACTCTTCCTTCACCCCACAGCTCTCTCTACTCTCCGTTCACCCTTTCACCCTCGCCCACCCTCCTGGAGATTGCTGAACACACGAAGGAGATACAGAGGGTTGGCACCGATTCCTTCCTGGAGTTCAAAGACCAGACTAAGGCGATACGCAGGGTTGGCAGCATGTCTTTTACCCCCGCTCCTCAATGACGCCCACCAAAATCACCGCAGAGATGCGCACCATCTCCCCCGTCTTCATCACCGTGCCCACGTCAACCACCTCCCCCCCTGGCAGCATGTCCTCTACCCCCGCACCATCTCCCCTGTCTCCATCACCATGCCTACGTCAACCACCTCCCCTCCCTTCAAGAAAGCATCTGCAGTCTCCGAAGCCTGATAAGGATGTGTGTGTACAAAACGCAACACACTCTTACTGATATGTGCTGGGTCCAGGCTCAAGGGCGTATGGCACTCTCAACTCTTTCCAGGACATGCCGGGGCCCTGCCTGCATATAGCTTTGCCGATATCTGTGTTGATAGGTAATAGATTAAGAGCGTGAATCAGCTTAGAAACAGGAAGCGCTCAAACGTTTGTGTGAGTTTATCTAATTTAGCAGTGATTCCATGTCAGCCACAGGTTGTTACAAAAAACATGACTGATAGTGTGTTTAACAAACTTAAACTAGCTTTATTAAATGTCAGGTCTTTGGCATTTTTAATCAATGATTTTATCACTGAGCACAATCTTGATTTTATGTTTTTAACAGAAACTTGGATTGAACAAAATAACAGTGCAGCTGTTCTTATCGAATCAACCCCTCCCAACTTTAGTTTTATGAGTCAGGAAAGAATGCATAAGAAAGGGGGTGGAGTTGCTATTCTGTTCAATGATTCCCTTCAATGCAGGAAGACATCTTATGGGAACTTTGATTATTTTGAATATGTGGCCCTTCAGCTGAAATGCTCCTCTCGAGCTCTGTTCCTAAATATCTATAGACCACCCAAATACTGTGCAAGCTTTTTTGATGACTTTACTGAACTGCTGTCTATAGTGTGTATTGACTTTGACCGTCTAGTCATTGTTGGTGATTTTAACATCCATGTTGACAACCCCCAGGACAGAGGGGAAAAATAACTGTTTTGTGTTCTTGACTGACGGAGCCCACGCACAATAAGGGGCACACTCTGGACTTAATTATCTCTAAGGTTGTGGTGACTGATGTTGCACTCTCTGATCATTCCTGTGTTTTCTTTGAGAGCTCTATTTCTGTTCACAAAAATGTTCAAAAAGAGA
Source organism: Gymnodraco acuticeps (assembly GCF_902827175.1). Lineage (NCBI taxonomy): Eukaryota > Metazoa > Chordata > Actinopteri > Perciformes > Bathydraconidae > Gymnodraco > Gymnodraco acuticeps. Next base: position 340,720 of record NW_022990822.1, read on the forward strand.
TAACCACAAAGCGATATTTAACTGAAAATACTAGGGAAATGTTTACTCACTTACCACACTTGCCCCTGCTAACATCTCAGTAAATGAGCTAGTAGATCATTTTAATTCAATAGATAGATAGATTATAGATGCCATTGCTCCAACTAGGGTAAAGGAAGTGACTGGGAAGAAAATATCTCCATGGAGAAAGGCCATGACCGTGAGAGCAGAAAAAAGAGAGTGTCGAAAAGCTGAACGCAGGTGGCGAAAAACAAATCTCCAGGTTCACTTTGAAATCTATAAAGAGAGACTTGGCCTTTATAATTTGGAATTGAAAAACGCACGACAGTCTTTCTTCTCTGACATCATTACCAAAAACAACGCACGTGCCTTGTTTGCTACCGTCGACAGACTAACTAACCCCCCAGTGTCAGTAGCCTCTGAATTTCTATCCACCAGGGCGTGCAATGATTTTGCCTCCTTCACTGACAACATTCAGAAAATCAGACAAGCAGTCAGTGCCTCTGCATCAGATACAGCAAATGTGTTGTCCCTGTGTCCACTTAACATCAATTCAAACACCATGACACAATTCCATCAGATTAATGATAAAAACCTAGAGGACATTATTCAACTTCTGAAATCCTCCTCCTGCTGCCTTGATATTATTCCAACAGGATTTTTTCAAAGATGTTTTGCCTTGCATGGCCTCAGATCTACTTCATATAGTAAACAAATCTCTTCACTCAGGTATTTTTCCACAGGCCCTGAAAACTGCAGTCATTAAACCGCTCTTAAAAAAGAATAATCTAGATGCTTCAGTAATGAACAATTACAGGCCCATATCAAACCTCCCATTTCTAGGTAAAATCATTGAAAAAGTTTTTTTTCAACAGTTGAGTCATTTCTTGCATTTAAATAACTGTTTTGATGTGTTCCAGTCAGGCTTTCGTCCAAACCACAGCACCGAGACTGCTCTTGTAAAGGTCTTTAATGACATCCACTTAAACACAGACAGTGGCAGAACTTCAGTGTTAGTATTATTAGATCTCAGTGCTGCGTTTGACACTGTTGACCACAGCATATTACTAGACCGACTGGAAAACTGGGTGGGACTTTCGGAAACAGTTCTAAATTGGTTTGAATCCTACTTAAAGGACAGAAACAACTTTGTTTCTATAGGTAAATATACATCTGAGTTGACAAATATGACATGTGGGGTTCCTCAAGGCTCCATCTTGGGGCCTCTTCTCTTTAACATCTACATGCTACCACTGGCTCAGATAATGAAAAACAACAAAATAAGTTACCATAGCTATGCGGATGACACACAAATTTACGTAACAATTTCACCAGGAGACTATGCTCCAATTCAAACACTGAGTAAGTGCATTGAACAAATCAATGACTGGATGTGTCAGAACTTTCTCCAATTAAACAAAGATAAAACTGAGGTAATGGTTTTTGGAGCCAAGTCAGAACGTATAAAAGTTAGCGCTGAGCTTCAGTCTGCAATGTTCAAAACAACAGATAAAGCCAGAAATCTAGGTGTAGTCATGGACTCTGACCTGAGTTTCAACAGTCACATTAAAACAGTTTCTAATTCAGCCTACTATCACCTAAAGAATATATCTAGGATTAAAAGACTAATGTCTTGTAAAGGTATTTAATGACATCCACTTAAACACAGACAGTGGCAGAACTTCAGTGTTAGTATTATTAGATCTCAGTGCTGCGTTTGACACTGTTGACCACAGCATATTACTAGACCGACTGGAACACTGGGTGGGACTTTCGGAAACAGTTCTAAATTGGTTTGAATGCTACTTAAAGGACAGAAACAACTTTGTTTCTATAGGTAAATATACATCTGAGTTGACAAATATGACATGTGGGGTTCCTCAAGGCTCCATCTTGGGGCCTCTTCTCTTTAACATCTACATGCTACCACTGGCTCAGATAATGAAAAACAACAAAATAAGTTACCATAGCAATGCAGATGACACACAAATTTACGTAACAATTTCACCAGGAGACTATGCTCCAATTCAAACACTGAGTAAGTGCATTGAACAAATCAATGACTGGATGTGTCAGAACTTTCTCCAATTAAACAAAGATAAAACTGAGGTAATGGTTTTTGGAGCCAAGGCAGAACGTATAAAAGTTAGCGCTGAGCTTCAGTCTGCAATGTTCAAAGCAACAGATAAAGCCAGAAATCTAGGTGTAGTCATGGACTCTGACCTGAGTTTCAACAGTCACATTAAAACAGTTACTAAATCAGCCTACTATCACCTAAAGAATATATCTAGGATCAAAAGACTAATGTCACAGCAGGATTTGGAAAAACTTGTCCATGCTTTTATCTTCAGTAGACTCGACTACTGTAATGGTGTCTTCACAGGTCTCACTAAAAAATCTATTAGGAAGCTGCAGCTGATTCAGAACGCTGCTGCTCGAGTCCTCACTAACACTAAGAAAGTGGATCACATCACTCCAGTTCTGAAGTCTTTACACTGGCTTCCTGTGTGTCAAAGAATAGATTTCAAGATACTGCTGCTGGTTTATAAAGCTTTGAATGGTTTAGGACTAAAATACATTTCTGACCTCCTGCTAAATGATGAACCATCCAGATCTCTCAGGTCTTCAGGGACTGGTCAGCTTTCTGTCCCCAGAGTCAGAACTAAACATGGAGAAGCAGCATTCAGTTATTATGCTCCAAATATCTGGAACAAACTCCCAGAAACCTGCAGGTCCGCTGCAACTCTGACTACTTTTAAATCCAGGCTGAAGACTTTTCTTTTTGTCGCTGCTTTTAATTGAACTATTCATATCTTAGACTGCACTGTAACTTGTATCCATGTACTTCTTCTTTTAATATTTATTTTATTATCTTTTCTTTTTAATGACTGATTTTAAATGCCATTTTCTGAATGTCTTTCGTTTTTTTTAAAGCACTTTGAGTTGCCTTGTGTTGAAAGGTGCTATATAAATAAACTTGCCTTGCCTTGCCTTCCATAAACACACCACTCATGTCTGATTGTCTGCACACAGATCCAGAAGGCTTCCTGCTTCTCGGTGGTGGGGGGAGATGAGGTTGGGAGGAAGGGGACCATCTCGCAGTACTTCACCACGCTTCACTGCCCCGTGTGTGACGAGCTGACCCAGCTCGGTGTGTGTTCGCGGTGCCGCGCCGAGCCGCAGCGCGTCGCAGTCACACTCCACCAGGACATGAGACAATGGGAGAGACAGCAGGAGCAGCTGCTGAAGGTGAGACCCCCGCCCAGCAAAAACACAGGGAGTAATCATTTGTCCAATGTGTTTTTTATAAGAAAAAATACTATTAATTTAAAATAATGACCTATGTTTTCTTAAAGTAATGGCTCCTGTTTTTCTTTCATGTAACATTTCAAACAATGAATGTATTAATGTTGAGAGTTTGTGTGTTTTGATATAAAACAAATTAAATCAGTTTGAAGCTACCTTTGATCATAACTGTGATAAGACGGTTAGCTTGATGGCTGGGTGAGGCTATTATCAGATCGCTTTGATATCTTGCACTCAAGAGCTTCTACAGTGTAATAAGACTGTGTGTGTGTGTGTGTCCAGGTGTGTAGGAACTGCACTGGCAGTGCCGAGCGGCAGGTGTCCTGTGTGTCCCTGGACTGCCCTGTCCTCTACAAGCTGTCCCGTGTCAACAGACAGATCTCCAAGGCCCCCTACCTGCGGCAGCTGCTGGAGCAGTTCTGATTGGCTCCCGGCTCACTCGGTGCTATTTGGTGCTATGTGGTGCCCCCCCCTTCCCCATATCAGTGTTTAATTGTCCACTCAGTTGTAAAGGTTTCATTGAGCCCTGGTGGGTCTTCATGTGTCTTGTGACTGTTGTTCGTTTGACTGTGTGTCTGCATAAGCTGCTGCGAGTGAAGCTGATCCTGGATCTGATGCACAATGACCTGTTGTGTCTCGTAGCAATGTGAAGGAGCTCCTCACTAATCTCCAGAATTCACTACATTCAGACCACTAATAGATTTCCCTTCATATTGTATGGACTGCAGTCTTTGTGTCGATAGTTCCTGTCGAGCTCCGTCTCTAATCTCATAAAGCTCCAGCCACGAATACATCAATACTGTTATTGTGCATTCTGTTTAAGGATGCCATTTGTCATGATTGTACTGATGTTCATTTTGGCAGATATGACACTTTGTACTCTACAGTGTAGGAACTGGAAACTATATAGTTTTTTCTACGAATCTGGGACTGTTGCAATACTGTATTTTGATAATTGATGTCATAAAGAGTTTATTGTTTCCTTGTGCATATGTGGTTAAGTGAACATTTTCCATTTTCTGCGCAAAAGAATTAAACCATGTTGAGATCCAATCTTCAATTCTTCAACAGCCATACAGGATCTGTGTATTTGTATAAATGTAAAAAATATGAATGAAGGAGGTGTTTTTGTTTGTTTTTAATGGACATTGCTGTAGGTGGAGGTTTGAGATTGATATAATAAAAATGTAATCAAATGTCTTCTGTCAATGATTCAGTTATAAAAACACGTTGGCAGTGACGACACAGGATGTAGAGATCCATAAAGCACAGCACGTTACAGAACATGACAAAAACTAAATCCACTTCATTCAAATCTTACAACTATCATCACATCCTGTCCTGCTGTTAATGAAAACACTGCAGTAGTGCAAAACATTTGAAACATACTTTTCATTATTGTAGTTGTGTGTCCTTGAGCAAGGCACTGAATTGCAATACGAGTCCTGGGTCCTCTGACCTCTCTGTGGAGGGAGCAGGCCAACACAGACTCCCTGAAGAGAATCCATGTTGTGTTTATTTTCAAACCTTGAGGAGAAATACGCTTCAAAGGTGCCGAGTCATCACACTGAGGATGGTTTCTGAGCTGCACAGGTTCCGGTCAGTGTTGCATTGAATGCTAATCCTTTTTGTTTGGTAAGGGCTAGAGTGCCTCAGTCTCTCTTCTCTCTGTCCATGGAGAGCAGTAGTTTGCGTCTGGGGGACTCTCCACCCAGGGACATTGTGCTGGAGAAAGAGGCTCCACCTGCCACCTCCGTCAGGGGGCCGCTCTCTGTTGGAGCCGTGATGTCGGGGGGAGAGGGAGCCTTGCTGGGGGAACTGATGAGACTCGCTGTGTCATCCATTTCAATCACCTCAAAGTCGGCATCATTCCACTGATCAGCCTCGTCCTCGTCCTCGTCCTCCTCCTCTTCCTCATTGGCTCCTGAGTCCAGCAGCGCCTGACGATATTCGCTGTCGTCTGCATCAGGCCGGCCCCTGACGCAGGGTTTCCTGCTCTGGCTGCTGGGGGCTGAGGCCAGCTTGTACATGACGGGGAAGAGGATGGAGGTGAATGTGGCGGTGATGAGCGACAGGTACATGAGCAGGGGCTGCTCCGGGAACTGTCCCAGCAAGTAGCCTACAATAGCAGGAAGCACCATCTCCCCCAACGCGGCCCCCACCACGAAGACTGCGGCCGTGTTGCCTGTCACTGTCGTGTACTGCTCCAACCAGGAGATGCCGCTGGGAAAGATGGTGGCCATGGAGGCGCCGTACAGACCGGTGCAGGCCCACACCGCCACCTGCTCCCTGCTGAAGAGGCAGAGCAGCAGGGAGGACAGGGTGGAGCCCACCAGGCTGAGCAGGATCATGGTGCCCGGGTACATGCAGGCCACAAAGAAGATAGCCAGCCCCCTGCAGGCAGCAAACGCAGCCCAGAACAGAGAATTGAGCCCGGCCGCCTGGGACTGATGCATGTGGGCGTAGTCCTTGGCGAAGGTGAAGATGAAGGAGCCGTACGCTACCTCAGCACCTACATAGGCAAAGAAGAAGAAGAAGAGCAGGGCTATGAGAGCCGTGTGATGTTTGGCCAACAGTGGCTCCCCCGATGTCTTGCGTGCTTTTTCACGTGACGAGCTGCTGCGACAGTAGAGGATGAAGAAGAGGAAGGAGATGAGGAAGATGAAGGAGCCAATGACGATGTAGGCCCACATGGATTTGAGGGTGCTGCTGCTGCCTTGGACATAGCGGATCAGTGTGTGGGCGTCAGGCGCTCTGGTGACCTGCTCCGCGGGGACAGGAAGTGACGAGTCTGCTGCTAGGACTCCTGCACTGCTGTTGCTGTCAGACCCAAACAGCAGCTTGGCGATGATGGGAGACACGAAGGCTCCGGCTGCAAAGCTGAAGTGCAGAGCCTGCAGGTGGGGGCCTGCCTGCTCCCCCCACGTGTTCAGTATGAGGACATTACCAACTGGGGACAGTAAAACCATCATTAACACATTTCTGATACACATTTTCGGTATTTCTGAAAGGCTCCCTTTCAACACAGCAAAACACAAACTCAGTTGCTACCTAAGAACTTATTTTCTTAAGTATTCACTGAAGTTTAAAAGTACCTAACAGAGGTCAGATTCATCTAGGATACAGTGGGCCACGACAGTGTTCAGATGTTAGCGTGTTAACAGCTACACCCACAGCTCAATGTGCAAGAAACTATCTGTTCAGGGTTAGTGTGTGTGTGTGTGTGTGTGTGTGTGGTGTGTGTGTGTGTGTGTGTGTGTGTGTGTGTGTGTGTGTGTGTGTGTGTGTGTGTGTGTGTGTGTGTGTGTACTGCGTGTGTGTGTGTGTGTGTGTGTGTGTACTGCGAGCTGTAAATGGGCTCACCTGTATCCAGAATCCCTGTGGTCACCCCGATGCTGGACATGAGGCAGGTGAGGAGCAGAGCCTGCCTACAGAAGGGGATGGCACACATTCCCACTGAGGTGACCAGCAGAGAGCAGCCTGAGGACAACCAGAGCACAACGAGTGACGAGTGGAGAGAGGACAGAATCCTTGCGTAACTTTGAAGAACCTTTACTCTCATTGTTTGATCAAATGTAATGAAGGTTCGTCAGAGAATAGTATGAATTAAAAACTGTGTTCCAAAAATACTATAGCATATCCTCAAAATAAAGAATGTAAAAAAAATATATTAGAGCATGGGATTTCAATGTTTAAAAGTCAACATAGTGCATCTTAAGAATTATTCAAAATATGTATAGTACGTCAAACAGCTTTACCACCAGGATGCTGAACTCTCTCCCCTCCCTCCTACCTCTCCCCCTGCCCCCATTGGACCTGGATTTGAACACCTCCCCTCCCACACACACACACACACACACACTCACACACAATTGTCGTAATAATAGTCGTCCATCATAAAATAATGTTTTAAAAATACGTATAGTATGGTATGTCAAAAAATGTGTACAACATATAAACCATGTGTATGAGCGTTACCCAGCAGCAGGTGGGGGCTCAGGCAGTCAAAGAGAAAGCCTCCGAACAGGGAACCCCCAATGTAGCCCGCAGAGCGGCCCACGAAGATGTAAGAAAGGTTGCTGATGTTCTTGTTCACATTTACAGCAAGGTCCTCGAACGTGGGGCCGATAACAGAGATACTCATCCCCTGGAGCAACAAGAGATCAGGAGTTACAATGACTGAGTCGCTGTGAGTGACAGGTGTGCTGCACGCTAAAGAACAATGCACAGAATCACTTCTCAAATGCATGCACGCTTCTGGCTGTATAAAGCAGCAGTTACTGCTTCCTGTCTGTTCCTCCAACTGCATCTCCTGTAGCTGATACCCTGGCACTTGTAGAAGTACCAATCTGAACTATCCCTTTCATATTTAATCCATTGTTTCTTAAACCATAGAGCACAGTGATGGACCAGCTGCTTCATTGTTGCTGCAGGAAGTGTTTGCTGCGTTAATGCAGAAAAATGGAACATTCCAGAACTACACAAACTCTGGTGTATGCTGAAGGCTTTCCGATAACCTGGTTGAAGAGCAGGTTATGCATGTAGTTTGTCCTGTCAGTGCAGGATACTGCAGGTTCACTCCAGGTGACTGGATATCATGACACTTCCTGCACATTACAATAGACTGATAGGGAGCCCATTCATATCATTCGTATTTAAGGCTTTGTGGCTGCAGGTCAGAATGCAGAAAACCTCATATAGCCTACCCGAGTGCTTGCACAGGTGTCGATGCTTCCTGATAGCACTACAGTAACGGTAGTTATTATAACCAAGATAACAAGATATATGGTAGGCTACTTGAGCCACAGTTGTATGCTAGTAAATGAAGAGAAGGCTGAATGAGGTCTCCATTGAATATTATTTGTCTATAGAAGCACATAGGTATGATTATGAAATAAATGTACCAGGCCAAGGAAAGCTGCACAGAGCCCGAGGGTGACTATCCAGCGGCCGCACGCGCCCCTCCTCCTCCCGCCGACCACCTCCACCCGGCCGTCGCACCTCAGGGTGCTGGTCCTCCTGCCTGCCTTCAACGCGCTCTTCAGCCCTCTGCCGGTGTCCTTCCTCTTGTCAAACAGGGTGTCCTCGTCGTCCTCCATACTGGCGAAACGAACGTGCTTCTTTTTAACGACGGTGTCTTGTGAGGCGGACGAAGACATACCTGTCAGTTTGACAGTGCTGACGATGATGATGTCAGAATGCTGTAACAGGAGTACACAGCGGAAACGGCGGCGGATAACGGAGCTTTGGTGGATTATCTGCCTGTTTGCAGTTTGTCGACTCGTTCAAACGAGGTTGGTCATGTTTAGACCGGAGCCTGTGGTTTAAACGGCTGCATGGCGCGGAGAAGGCCGCCGCAGACCCGCCGACCATCACCAACACAGACCCACAGGCTGCAAAGATCGTATAATTATCCGGAGTCCTCACTCGGTGAAAACGCGTGCTCCATCTTCTGCAAAAAACATAATAAAACAATAATAATAATATTAATACAAAAATAATAATACGTTTAATTTGTAGGAAGAACAAAATAGGCCTACAAACAAACTAAAGAACAGAGCGCATTATAACCTGGCGGAATGGGCAGGGGGGGGGGGGGGATTCCGCCAGGTTATAATGCACTCTGTTAAGAGAAGGCAAGTTTGAAGGGGTTTGAGGGCTGTTTGAATGATGGTCTGACTGATTATATAGTAATTTCTCGTTCAGAAAAACATATATTCGTTTTAATTGTTACTACATAACATCCTTTCACCCATACAGAACATCTCACAATATCCCTGACCTGATGAAGTTAAAGGTCCCATGTCATGGCCATTTCTACTAATAATAATTCCATTGTTGAGGTATACTAAAATAGATTTATATTGTGCAATTTTCCAAACTCACATTGGTTTCTCATACAGCATCTCTGTAAAGTATGTGTATTCACTCTCTGTCATAAACGGCTTGTTGGAGATCCTGCCCCCTGTTGTATAAACGAACATTAGTTAGATTCATATTGATTAGAGTGCACAATATACATAAAATAATTGAGAGAAGAAAAAGAGATGAGTCATTCTACAGAAAAGGTGGAATCTGGGTGATACAAATCTGCTGAAATATATTCCTTCTAAACACATCTAAAACCTGTTAAATAGCAATAACTAACTCTTAACTTGATGAATCCACAACAAGTAGAGCTTAAAGTATTTTTATTATTTGTATACATTATATAAATCTTATTTATATAGGAACGTCACTGGTGTTACGTGTTACCAGGAAGAAGAGTAACACCAGTGACAATTTGAGAAGGGTCTAGCTGCGGCCGCGGACAGTACACGACACGCCCACCTGACACGACACTACGGTGGCAGATTAAAAACGAATTGCAAATGTGATTGTAGCATTTTAACTACTATTAGGCAAATAAATGAATAACCTGTCAGTTTGAGAACCCCTTATCCCATTTTGATGGTTGACATCTCATTTGAACAGTGAAAGCCAGAATGACAGGGGTGAATTTTATTTTATAATTTTGCAATAAGTCAAAGATATGTTTACTGTATATTATAAAAATGCTTGTCATGTAGGCATACTGGAGATAGAAAGGCTTTAGTCAGTGTTGTAGCTGAGATTCTTACCGTTCCAATGATGTATGGGATGTATTAATAATAATTGGATACTTGGATTTATATAGCGCCTTTCATGAGACCCAAGGTCGCTTTAAAAAGAAGAACAGGAGTAGAAACAAACATAACAAAAGGCAGTCAGACAAAACAACAAATAGATTTGGGGCCAAAGGCCTTGGCAGACAGATGGGACTTGAGGGCCCTTTTGAAGGCGTCAAGCGTGGGGATGTTGCAGATCTCCGCAGGGAGAGCGTTCCAGAGAGTGGGGGCTGCCATACTGAAGGCTCTGTCCCCGAAGGATCGCAGGTTGGTGCGGGGGGGGCCAGAGTCTGAAGACCGCAGGTTCTGGGGTAGGGCATGTGGGAATTGTATTGGTGGTGGCGAAGTCGATAGGGACTTGGCTTGGTAACTGGAAGGTCACCAGTTACATTACATTACATTACATTACATTGCATTTAGCTGACGCTTTTATCCAAAGCAACTTACAATAAGTACATTCGACCAGGAAGACACAACCTTGAAGAAAACAGAATCATATAAGTACATCAGGTTTCATAGAGCCAAACATTTCAAGTGCTACTCAACTGGCTTTAGGTAAGCCAGTCCTTTATTAGTATAAAAGTGCTTCGTTAATAGTTCTAACGCTCGAAGTGGAGTCGAAAGAGAGTTTTCAGTTTGCGCCGGAAGATGTGTAAGCTATCTGCCGTCCTGATGTCAATGGGGAGCTCATTCCACCATCTTGGAGCCAGGACAGCAAACCCACATGTTTTCGCCGATGGGAACTTGGGTCCCCCTCGCAGCGAGGGCGCAACGAGTCGTTTGGCTGATGCAGAGCGTAGTGCACACGCTGGGGTGTACGGTTTAACCATGTCCTGGATGTAGGAAGGGCCAGATCCATTCGCAGCATGGTAAGCAAGTACCAGTGTCTTGAAGTGGATTCTAGCAGTTACCGGAAGCCAGTGAAGGAAGCGGAGGAGCGGAGTGGTGTGGGAGAATTTAGGAAGGTTGAAGACCAGACGAGCCGCTGCATTCTGGATGAGCTGCAGAGGACGGATGGCACATGCAGGTAGACCAGCCAGGAGGGAGTTGCAGTAGTCTAGGCGTGAGATGACGAGAGCCTGGACCAGAACCTGAGTCGCTTTCTGAGTCAGCTGGGGATGTATCTTCCTGATGTTGTAAAGCGTGTATCTGCAGCAACGGGTTGTAGCAGCGATGTTTGCAGTGAAGGACAGGTTGTTATCTAGGGTCACACCCAGATTCCTTGCAGTCTGAGTCGGGGAAACAACTGAGGTGCCGATGTTGATTGTTAGGTCAAGAGTGGGACAATCTTTTCCCAGGAGGTAGAGCAGTTCAGTCTTGTCAAGGTTGAGCTTGAGGTGGTGAGCAGACATCCACTGAGAGATGTCAGCTAGACAAGCAGAGATGCGTGCAACGACCTGGGTCTCTGAGCAGTTCAAGTCCCCGAAAGACCAAGTGCTACCGAGGTGTCCCTGAGCAAGGCACCGTTCCCTACACTGCTCCCCGGGCGCCGTTCAAAATGGCAGCACACTGCTCCTAACACTAGGATGGGTCAAATGCAGAGAAACAATTTCCCCACGAGGGATTAATAAAGTGAATCGAAGTATTGATTTGATACAAGCAAGCCAGTGTTTCATTGTGTACTTTCAACTACAGTATATGGTCCGGCAAGTTCAGCATTCACTGTGATGAATATAAAATAAGACACTGATACCGTTTTCCTCAATGAACATTTATTGAACAGAATATTGACCTGCATCATGTGGAAAATCAGAGCTGGTCAACTGAAAAAAATATGGACCTGCAGGAGTTTAAAGCCTATTTAAAAACTCCTCGGAATCTTTCACAAGTCCTTCAGCCGATCGGGCAGGGGGACGGATCGGGTAGTGACAGTCACTACCCGATCTGCAGCTCTGCCCGATCTGCAGTGCGCATGTGCGAGATGGTCCACCATATTGGACAACTCCGGACGGCAACCCAAGTAGGATAACATTGACACAGTGACTTTTGGCAAACCTCAAAAATAAAACGAGAGAGAGATGAGTTATTGTTATTACAACGTGACTTCACTATTATTTAACAACTCTTTTTATTGGGTTCTTTTATTTGGGGTTAAGTACATTGTCAGAACAAGTGAGAAATGAATGTAACTTCTGTTAGACAGCGATATGCAGTACTCAAGTTATAAAAAAAAAAAAATCAGGGGGGATGGTGGATTTTATCATATGGGGACATAATTTGTGCTGATAACCCGCAGAGGGTGGGAGACCAACCAGCATAAAGATCATTATTATACTCCTAAAACAACATGCATGTTATGGATGTTCAGATACTCCTTTCATTGCTCTTGACCAAGGCATCTCAGAATTAGAGTCGGTCCCCGGGCTGCCATGGCACCACTAACATTTAGGGTCAAATGCAGAGGACAGTTAGTGCAAAATCTTTTTTTCACTTTAATTTAAAGGGGGGGGAGGGGATACAAACATGTGGTTATAATGGAAGTATATGGTACACATCTTGTAGGTTAACAGTCCCTCATTTATTATTCAGATGGATCAACTGATTATACTAATAATAAAGTCATAATAGTTTTTAGAATATTGAATTATAGTGTATTTTTTCAAAAAAGCAGTTACTGGTATACGATCAAAACTGGTATCTAAAGGGTTACATTTGTATCGTAATTAATTAAATCATTGTGTAAATTCTTCATGAAAAATGTGAGGAAAACAATTAGAAAAATATTGATCCGTCATCATTTTATTGCAGTTCAGATACAAATATTTTATGTTAACATTCTCAATGTTACTTTTTTTAACAGTGCAAATTGAAATTGTTTACAAAATATGAAAATATATTAAAAGATTATACACATAATACAAAACAGGACCAATGTTGTCAATGGCTGCCTACTCCACTCTCCCCCATCTCATAGAAGTTTCCAAAGATTTTCATAATCATGCTTTTTGGTCTCCATTTTTCTGGCTCTTGCTTTCGGATTGTTAGCTAAGCAATGGCTTTGAAGCCAAGTCTTGACATATACCTCTGGTCTGAACTTGTTCAGTGGAGGGCCAACACTTGATGAAAAGCAAGGCTGACATGCTTTTTACCTCTAGGGAGCTTCTAGTTGTGGTTAAAATGTTCATCTGACTAAGACTAAACCCACGTTCACACTCAGCTGTGGAGATGACCAGGGTGTTCACTGCTTGAAGGAGGGGTTTCAGCTCTTCTGGTGCTGGTGGTATCATTTCATCAACAGTTTTGAGTCTTACCAGCTAGCTAACACGAGAGAAAAACGTATAACTCCAAACTAAGTTGTTATTGCTGCTTATGTCCATCGATTCCATCTTTGGTTACTAAAGTAATGAGTAATGACTAAGATTACTGACTCTTGACTTACCTGAAATGTTATTTTTAGTATTTTTAAATATGAAGTCCCTCAGATCGCGTTGTCCTCCTGGTCGCTTGGCCATTGTGATGACCGTTACCTGCGCATCACGGCGCTCTGGCGCCCTCTAGGGCACTCGCATAGTATAGCGTCAGTGACTTGGTAAAAATGTCATTGCGTGTGTGCGTGCTCCCTCGCCCACAGTATTTTACTCAAAATGCGCAAAATGAATGTTGAAATAGCAGTAATACCAGTGCCACGTTCATTGATAACATTATAATTATATATTCAGTATGATAGCTGTCTAACAGAAGTAAAATCCATTTCTCACTTATTCTGACAATGTACTTAACCCCAAATAAAAGAACCCAATAAAAAGAGTTGTTAAATAATAGTGAAGTCACGTTGTAATAACAATAACTCATCCCTCTCGAGTTTTCTTTTTGAGCTTTGCCAAAAGCCACTGTGTCAAGTGTCCTTCATGGGTTGCCGTACGGAGTTGTCAAATATGGCGGACCATCTCGCACATGCGCACTGCAGATCGGGCAGAGCTGCAGATCAGGTAGTGACAGTACTGTCCGGAGAAAACACTACCATTTTAACAAAATGGCTGCCATGTGTCAGACCCATGGATGTATAATAAGAACTGGATACAGCGTGGGAGGCGGGGCCTCATTCATTCCTATGAGAGTTGCTCATTAGCGCATGATGATAAAATGGTCCAACTTTTGAGAGAGCGAAACGTCACAGATTACCCGGCATGCCTGAGAAGTGCCCGTATGTGCACTCAGAGCATGCACAACTTTAACCAAAAATGCTCGTTCACATCAAGCACGTCAATTTGCGTACACGTAACAGCACTGCGCGTTCATGACAGCATGGTAATGGATTGTTGTTGTGATGGATTTGATATTAACGAGGCGGCAGTTAGCAGCTAGCGGCTAGCTAGTCATTATGCTAATGTAAACATCAATCGTTATGTACTTATATTACGCTTTAACATGATCTAGTGATATCCAACAGAGCTTCATTTAGCATGAAAGAATGATTATACTATATATATAGGCTATATATATATGTAGATATATTACGTTAATCTACGTCGGTAATATTAACTTTATTTAATACAACATTTACGGTACAAGATTTAATCATACAGCCCATGTAGTATGATATTTTACAAATGATGAATTACAGCAAACATGTGCAATATATCCATTATTACAGCTCCGTGGGCTGGCAGTAAGGCGATATGGGTCCGTTCTTATTGTGCATCCATGGGTAAAGATAAACCCATACAATGTAGTGCTGAACACGTAACATGAACGTGCCGGGCGGCGCGGTCCCGTGGGTTAGATGCGCGTTCATAATGCAGAGGGAAATAACTCTCAGAATAATGTTATTAGCACATTTTTACAACTTGAGGAACGAATGTTTTTAATAAGGGCTATACAAGTGCTCATACTGGGTAGTTTATTTAGTTTAAAAAAAAATCAAGACCAATTTAAGTCAATGGGAAAAAGTGTTTCCGGGCCTGGCAACCAAACGGAAGTGTAGTACCGCCGTTTAGCCACCACGAATATTTTCATCTGAGTCCGGTGCACTTCCTGGGGGCTTGGTCAGACCACATATGGCTTCAGTCAATATCAAAATCGTTTAACTCTTCAATACAATACATTTTTCCATTCAAATGTTCACCCCTAGGGCTATGCAATGAGTAACACTAATGACAGACTTGAAAGACGCACGTAAAATGTGAAGATAAAATGACACCTTTAACAAACAAAGTAAGAAGTATCTGACTTTCCTTATGTCTTTGTCCACTGCACTGCCTCAAATGATCTCTTGTTACAGGAGGCACTTCAGAGACAGTACATTATTTAACAAATAAAAGCGTTTTGTGTAGCAGTAACACCAATGACGTAATTTTGGGTGACTGACATTTATTTGATAATATTAATAATAATTTGCGTTTTTTGTTACCATTTCAGTGTTATATTTAATGCTTGTAATGTTATGTAAATATAAATTAGATGTATTTATTGAAAAAAAAATCTTTTAAATGAAAACTATAGGCTCCACTTCCATGTATGATCAAAGTGACAAGGCAGTTCCTTGAACTTGGCATTTTAAATAAATTGCAATTTACGTATAAAACCATTTTTTATTTATTTTTTATTTAGTACCATTGCAAAGACAATCTCTATTTATTCAACATATATAATGAATGTGAGTATTAGGTCTACGTCATGTATTTTGGTGTCTGCTAAAGTAAGTGACAGTACTTCCACCTTTTCTGAAGAATGACCCATCTATCAAAACCCAGTTAGATTAACATTCATTGGATTGCACACTTTGTTTGTTTGTGTGGAAATGTAGCAAATTAACATTTTAATAGCACTTAATGACTGACTGAATGGAAAAGACAATAAATGAAAATGTAAAATGAAAAAAAGCGATCATGAAAATGTTTCCAAAAAATGAATTAAATGATTTTTGACCACTTTGTTGTTCAGATATATCACATATTTGTAACTAAATGAGACATTAATTGAAACAAAACACGGTATAAACTGAGGAGTGACTCCCGTGAGGTTCATGTGTTTTCTTCACTCCGCTGGGAAACTGCTCTCATGTCAAGAAGCATGAGATCAGTGCATGCACTGCATCGTCCAATCAGCGAGCGATACACAGTAAGGGGGCGGGGCGAGAGTCTGAGGATTTCACCGGAGTATGGTCTGGTGGTTCCTCGATTATAGCTCCTCCGTTATCGCTCCTCGGTCCTCCGGCACAAATAAGGCCATTGGGACGCTACTCAAGATGGCGCAGACAAATCAACTTCTGGTGATACCGAGACCGAGGAGCGAGGAAATGAAAAATAACCGAAGTGAGACGCACCCCTAGATGCAGAGCAGAGTGACACCTCTCTATTTCTTTCTATCTTCCTCTTGAGTCAGCTGACGCGTGATAAAAAGTGCTCTACAGGAAGTAAACATCCACCAGGTCAGCAGCAAGGAGAGGTAATTGCGCCCTCTGGTGGGTTTACCGACTCATTTCAACAAAAACTAAAAGTATTGAACCAAAGAAAGTGAAAGTTATAAAGCAAATTCAGGCAACAGGTGTATGGATTTCAATTAAGGTGATGTGCCTACAACATAACATAGAGCTGAAATCGCCCTAAGCTAACAGCAATACTATAGAGATAAATGATGAGAATGTTTTCATTTGATTGTGTTTACATAATATTACTTTGTTCAACACACAAGATATGGTAGTAATATATTTGTAGAAAACAATTGGAGTCAATATCTTCAGTATGATGAATATTGCAGCAATCAGACTTCAAGACAATCTCTTTGCAAATGTTTGTAATCACTTGTGGTCACTTAACATAAAATATATTCTGCCCCTGATGAAATGTAATATGATGATTTATGTATTGTGCCAAGTCAGTAAGACACAAAAAATGCTGTTAAAGCCACAGATTATCAGTAGGCCTATGTCCATCAGTAACAACAACAAAGGTCAGAGTGGAGCTGAGACTCGGCCAGGCGCTCTGATCTGCAGCTCCTGTGATACCTTTATGGACAAACGGAGAATAGTAACAACAAGCAAAGGCATTCCTGATATCAGAGGTTAGGCAGGGGCTGTAATAAAGGCCTTTTTGTGGTGCACTATTAAGGGACTCTTAAATGATATACTAAATTGTCTTTTTTATGGTATACTTTACTATTGAGTTTTTTATGACGTACTATATTATCAATTATTTGTATTGACAACCGTTTTGAGATGCTATACTATGATATACTACATACTATTGTCAGGAAAAAGTATGACAAACTATTTTATCAATTATTTGAAGGCATACTGTACTTTGACTTTGTTATGATATACAATAAATAATAACTCTTTTATGAGGTACTATTTTGTGAGTTTTAATGACATACTGTTTTGAATTTTTTATGGAATAGTATACTATGGCTTTTTTATGACATACTAAGTCATCGTGTTGAATTTTTCTAATACACGTTTGAACTCAGGTTACAGTTATTTTCGGTTGCTAACACACTAAAATGTAAAAAGAAAAAAAAGCATAATTATTTGTGTTATTATGTTTGAACTGACACTCAAAGAGCAACACCTCAGCTCCAGTACACAGGCCAAATGTCACTGTGTGTGCTGTGTGCTCTGCATGTGTGACCATTAAAGAGTGACCATCCCTCCCAATATTATCTTTATTATCAATAGGAATGAGTTACAGGCATTAGAGGAGGTTGAACTGGCAGGACATTACATGTCACTTTTTACACGCTTTTATACAAAGCGACTTACATACAGTACATACGTTCATTACTGTGGACATTCCCCACAAAGCAATTTAGGGTGAAGTGTCTTTCCCAAGGACACAATGACATGCTGACTGCAATATGGATTGAACCAATGCTCCCCTGATCAGCGCACACTCTCTGTGTTCTCCCCGGATGGGACATCATCTATATATCTTCAAATAATCATTGAATATGGACTACATCAAGAGAAATGTCACGTTAAACGTTAAACTATGGGGCCTGTACATTTACTCAAAGTAACTTCTTATGTTGCAATCTGCAGAATTGTATTTTTCCACAGAGTTTAAACTTGTTGACACTGGAACAAATTGTTTCAAAAGTATTACAGGATTTGACATTGTTACTTATGTCCTCATATGTTAGTTATTTACAGCAACACATTTACTGTAATGAAACATATTATCCAACATTTGACTGCACTGGCTCGACCCAATGTATGCAGCTGTTTTGGTTTGACAGACTGCAGGGATATTACTTATTATTTCAATTTCGGTCAACAGATCTCAAGTATGTGTTAATTCATAGACGAGAGGACATGGACATCTAATATATTGGGCATTAAAACCAAATGTAGGTTACTAGCTGACTATGCTGCTGAGTCATTAAAGTTATTTCCAATGAAGCTACTGTACACATCCGACAGAAAGTAGTCCCCTCTGGCAGGACCCCCGACAAAACAGATGTCGGCTGGACCCTCAACGGAACAGGACATGGAGTCGGCAGGACCCCCGGCGGATCAGGTGTCGGCGGGACCCCCAACGGAACAGGACAAGGAGTTGGCAGGTCCCCCGGCCAGGACAGGTGTCGGCAGAACCCCCAACGGAACAGGACATGGAGTTTAGCAGGACCCCCGGCGGGATAGTAGTCGGCGGGACCCCCAATGGGACAGGACATGGTGTTGGCAGGACCCCCAGCGGAACAAGACACAGAGTTGGCAGGACCCCCGGTGGAAATAGGTGTCGGCGGAAAACCCCAACAGGACAGGACCCAGAGTTGGCAGGACCCCCCGGCGAGACAGGTGTCGACGGGATTGGCTGCGTGGGCCGGAACTGGAGCCGGAACCATGGCTGCTGGGGACAGAACCAGGACCTGAAACCATAGCTGCTGGGGCCGGGACCATGGCTGCTAGGGCCGGTACTGGAGCTGGAACCATGGCTACTGGGGCCGGAGCTATGGTGGCTGGGGCGGGAACCATGGCTGCTGGGGCGGGAACCATGGCTGCTGGGGCCAGAACCAGGACCTGAACCATGGCTGCTTGGGGCCGGGACCATGGCTGCTGGGGACAGAACCAGGACCTGAACCATAGCTGCTGGGGCCGGGACCATGGCTGCTAGGGCCGGTACTGGAGCTGGAACCATGGCTACTGGGGCCGGAGCTATGGTGGCTGGGGCGGGAACCATGGCTGCTGGGGCGGGAACCATGGCTGCTGGGGCCAGAACCAGGACCTGAACCATGGCTGCTGGGGCGGGAACCATGGGTGCTGGGGCCGGTACTGGAATCCTGGCCTTGCATTTCCTTCCATGCTGCCTTGAAGCCTTGCAGAGGCTCAGAGGTCCTCCAAAGGCCAGACGAGACCCAGCGAAATGGTCTTCAACCTTCCTAAATTTTCCCACACCACTCCGCTCCTCCGCTCCCTTCACTGGCTTCCGGTAACTGCTAGAATCCACTTCAAGACACTGGTACTTGCTTACCATGCTGCGAATGGATCTGGCCCTTCCTACATCCAGGACATGGTTAAACTGTACACCCCAGCACGTGCACTACGCTCTGCATCAGCCAAACGACTCGCTGCACCCTCGCTGCGAGGGGGACCCAAGTTCCCATCAGCAAAAACACGTGGGTTTGCTATCCTGGCTCCAAGATGGTGGAATGAGCTCCCCATTGACATCAGGACGGCAGATAGCTTACACATCTTCCAGACTGAAAACTCATCTCTTTCGACTCCACTTCGAGCGATAGAACTATTAACAAAGCACTTATATACTAATAAAGGGCTGGCTTACCTAAAGCCAGTTGAGTAGCACTTGAAATGTTTGGCTCTATGAAACCTGATGTACTTATATGATTCTGTTTTCTTCAAGGTGTGTCTTCTTGGTCGAATGTACTTATTGTAAGTCGCTTTGGATAAAAGCGTCAGCTAAATGCAATGTAATGAAGGGTCCTCCAAAGGAGCCTTGTTGGGAACTGTGGCAGGCCGGGAAACGCATGTCTGGAGAAAGTCCATGGGTGCGTTTCACTTCGGTTAAATGGATTCCTTGCGTACCTCACTTGCGTTGTTTCCCTGCGACTAGTCCCTCCCACCAGGGAAGCATGGAGAGACGCAAGGAAACCATGAGAAGCAGGGAAATTTGTTTTAAGTGCGTTACGTTAATTGATTAATTGAAAAACAAACACGGTATAAAACTGAGGAGTGAGTCCCGTGAGTTTCATGTGTTTTCTTCACTCCGCTGGGAAACTGCTCTCATGTCAAGAAGCATCAGATCAGTGCATGCACTGCCTCGTCCAATCAGTGAGCGATACACAGTAAGGGGGCGGGGGCGAGTGTCTGATGATTTCACACCGGAGGATGGTCTGGTGGTTCCTCGATTATCGCTCCTCCGTTATCACTACTCCTCGGTCCTCCGGCACAAATACGGCCACTGGGACGCTACTCAAGATGGCGCAGACAAATCAACTTCCGGTGAGACCGAGACCGAGGAGCGAAATGAAAAATAACCGAAGTGAGACGCAGCCTGTTAGAAGCCAGTATTTTGATTTTATAAGAAAGGCCACCTAATTGTGACGGTCTGTAGTCAACGCACTATAATGACTACAATTCCCACAAGCGCCTGTGCTAAAAGCCACAGTAATGGGCAAACCTGTTGAGAGCCGCACTTCGAGGAAACTGTTTTTAAAAAAAACCGTACACGTACATACGAACCGTACAAGTACCCTTTAAGTTATGAAGTTATAAGAAATTATCAAGACAGAAAGAATACCTAAGTTGTTTGTTATTTTATTTAAGTTTTGCCTATTTCTTTTGAATATTGTAAAGGCCTATTTTCTTTGTTGCATGTGCAAAAGTTTGGTTTTATTTTGAGCACACACATCACAACATCTTCTAAAACCATCGGAGGGCCAAGCAACACTTCATACTGTGAGTAATTTAAAGGAAAGAAACGAGTTAGAACTGTCTGTTTTAAGGCGTCTAGTGGCTTGGTGGAAAGACAAGGAAGGAAGCCACAACATTGTTCATCACCCAAAGAAGGGCAAGATTCGTGTAGGTGTTCGATTGTTCCGCATCTTATCAAGGATATTCATTAAATGACAAGCTTATTCAGGGTCCCAATCTTACCAACACGCTACTTGGTGTGCTCATTCCATTCAGACAAGAACAGATAGCTTTCATGGCTGATGTGGAGGGGATGTACCATCAGGTCAAGGTGGCTCCTGCCCATCAGGATTATCTTCGCTTTCTTTGGTGGCCAGGAGGAGATGTCAGTTTACCTCTCGCTGAGTACAGGATGACACTACATCTATTTGGTGCCACTTCATCAGCAAGTTGTTGCAACCTATGCTCTCACTAAAACCGCTGAAGACAACAAAGATGATTTCTCTGCTGAAGCTGTTGACACTGTCGGAAGACATTTCTATGTTGATGACTGCTTAAAATCTGTCGCTTGTGCTGATCAAGCTGTGAAGTTATGTGAAGAACTCAAGGATCTTTGTGCAAAGGGAGGATTTAATCTGACAAAGTAGACAAGCAACAGTAAAACTGTGCTGGCATCCATCCTAAAGAGTGAAAAACCCAAAGAGGTAAAAAACCTGGACTTAGAGACCCAAGACAATCTTCCAATAGAAAGACCCCTAGGGATACAGTGGCATGTGGAGGAAGATGTTTCAAGTTTCAAGTCTGCTTAAAATCTCAACCAGCCACAAGGAGAGGCATCCTTTCAACAGTCTGCTCTGTGTATGACACACTTGGATTTCTTTCAACCATTATCTTCACTGCAAGCATGTCCTACAAGAGTTGTGCAAACTCAATTGTGGGTGGGACGGAGAAATCCCGGAGGATCTCTAGAAACAGTGGCAAAGATGGCTCATGGGATTAAAGCAGATAGAAAGCTTCAAGATTGACCGATGTATCAAACCAAAGAATTAATGGACAAATTAAATCTGCACAATTGCACCATTTCCGTGATGCAAGCGAGATTGGATACGGTGTTGTCACCTACCTTAAGATGATAAATGAAGAGTAAGACGTTCACTGTCCCAAGATTGGACCTCACAGCAGCAGTACTGGCAGTACGCATGGACAAGATGATCAGAACCGAGCCTGCAATCCCATTATGCAAATCTGTCTTCTGGACTGACAGGACGTCTGTTCTGAGATACATCATGAATGAAACGCTGAGGTTTCAGACATTTGTAGCCAACAGAATAAGTCTGATCAGAGAAGCAACATCACAGTGGAAATACATCAACACTAAACTGATCCAGCAGATGATGCATCTCGGGGATTGGCAGCAGAATCGTTCTTGAAAATGTGAGACTTGGATAAATGGTCTATTGTTTCTGAAAGAACCTGAAGAGACAAATGGCCTGAGTTTCTGGACGCACTTAAAACTGGTCAATGACAGCTATCCTGATGATCCAGAGGTGAAGAAGGACAAATTCAACGTGAACCCAACCATTGCAACTGACCTAAATGCCACCAGCAAGCTAGTGCATCACTACTCTAGATTGGAGGAAACTGAAAAAGAGCAGTTGCATGGTTCCTTCAAGTAAAACATCTCTTGCTGCTTTTAAGGATAAGGCTGAAGCAGCATTGTTGTGTTTGTCAAAAACAGTCTTTCCAGAGGAGTGGAAACTTTGAAAAGGGGAAAACCTATCATAGGAAGTAGCACACTGTATAAATTGGATCCGTGTACGAGAATGAACTGGTAAAGGTTGGAGGAAGGCTAAATAAGAATGGCAATGCCTGATTGAAGCAAAGCACCCAACCATTCTTGGAAAACACCACCATGTCTCTAAAACCATACTTCTGAGATATTCATCAACAATTGGTCACAGTGGAAGGAATCATATGTTTATCCAGGTTAAGACAAAAATACTGGATACCATGTGCCCATGCATTAGCCAGAAAAATAATATCTGATGTACCGTGTGCAGACGCACGCATGGAAATGCAGGATGACAACAAATGTCAGATCTGCCAAAAAACAGAATTACACCAGACTACCACCATTCACATATGTTGGAGTGGATTACTTTGGGCCCACTTGAAGTGAAAAGAGGACGAAGCAATTGTGAAACGATATGGAGTTATCTTTACCTGTCTAACAACCAGAGCGGTGCACTTGAAGTAGCTCATTCGTTAGATACAGATTCATGCATTAATGCCTGCAGACGTTTCATCAGATCAGCCGAAGAGGACAAGTATTGGAGATGAGGTCAGACAATGGGACTCATTTCGTTGCCACTGAAAGAGAGCTGAAGGAATCTATAAAAGAGTGGAATCTGAGCAAAATAGAACAAGCCCTCCACAAAAGATGTGAAATGGACCTTCAATCCTCCTTTACGGAGCACATCATGGCGGAGGTATGGGAAGACTAATCCGGCTGTAAAGAAATTATGCTATCCATCACAAAGCAACAAACACTTGATGACGAAAGCCCTTCAACAGTTCTGTGTGAAGTTGAAGGAATTCTCAACAGCCGACCAATAACTACAAATGACTTGGAACCTCTCACACCAAACCATTTGCTGCAGCTCAAGGTCAAACCTTCGTTGCCCCCAGGCTTATTCCATCAGCAAGATACATACTCAAGACGCCGCTGGCGACAAGTGCAGTATATAGCTAATTTGTTTTGGACCAGATGGATCAAAGAATATCTACCACTTTTGCAAGGAGAAGACAGCAATGGAATCGGCATTAAAGGAACTTCATACCTGGAGACATCGTAATAATCATGGATTCAATGCACCTTGTGGTCCTGGTTAATGGCAAGAGTTATGGAGACGCGTCCTGGATCTGGAGGACTGAGTTCGGAGTGTTCTTCTTAAGACAAAAGGACCAACACGCTGGAAAGACCAATACGCAAAATATGCCTACTGGTGCCTGCCTTAGAATAAGGAAAATAACTGAAGGCTGGAACAATTAAGACACCCTGTCTATCTCAAATAGAATATGAAGACTGACTTTGTCACTCCCAGGTGCACACATGAGGATCTCACAAAGACTAACAGAAACAACAGAACCCTAATGCACACAGGACTAATCAAACAAACAAGAGACAGGTGAGGAGGGAGGAGAAAACACAGGGCACCAGGTGAACACAATCGGGTAATCAGGTAGGGGAACGCAGAGACAGGAAGCAACAGACAAGACTGGGGTGAACACTTTTCAAACTAAAACAGGAAAACAAAGACAGATCTAGACAGGACAAAATAAAACATAGAGATCGTGACATTAAGGCCCCTATCATTTCAGATTATGGCGTACACAATTACCAAACTAATGTGGAATGAATTACCACAAGCTAACTGTGACATGGTGAACGCTTAACCTTGAGGGTCTGGGGCCCATGAGGGTCTGAGTGGGGCCACACTGCAGACAGTCATTGAACAAAGATGAGAGCTCCTGGATCCAGAGCTGCTTGTTGCTGACAGGATGTAAATACATTCAGTCTGTCAGCGGGACACTTATGGCGCGTTTCCACTGCAGCGGGTAGCTCGCTTTAAGCGTTCCGAGCCATGCGGGGCCCGTTTTTGGTTGCATTTCCACTTGGCCTAGTTTTGGCCCGGGGCTAGTTTTTCACCTTTTTTCTGGCCCGACTAAATCGTGGTTGTAGGGCCAGGAACAATCAGGCTGAGTCGGGCTGAGTATGCTAAACTAGAGAGAGAATCGCTGGCAAGGCGGCTACAACTACAACAAGATGAACATATTTGACCGTGATTTAATTGTAATACACGTTTCAAAATGATGCCGAAGTAACAACATACTGATACCGGTTAGTAAAAACCATGAATTAATGCTTTGACAAGTCTGCAGACAGACGGCAGGCGAAAAACCCCTTTTAAAATGCGTGTTTTCTAAATGTAGCTTGGCTAAGCTAACGTTATATATGCTCCGACTTGGATATCTCTTTTTATCACTCCATACTGTAAATCAGAAAATACTGTCAACAGCCGTAAAATATCAATTTTCGCCATGTTTTTAGGTATAAAATGTTATATAATTCAGGCTATTAATTCAGGAATATTGATAGGAATATAACTGGAAGGTGTGGTGTATGTAAGTGCTACTGAAGTGGACATTTTTTACTCAGAATATGAGAAAAAACTCATTTTGAGAAAACAACCTTTAAAGATTGCTGTGAGGCGCTAGCTAAACCATCCTGTTCATTCTACAGATGGCCAGTCCGCCCCTGCATGAAAAAGGTCTATGCACACGTTATTATTAATAATAGTAATACAAATAACAGTGTTTCCCATACATCGACATACAAACCCCACAGATCCTCAACTCCGGTGTGTCTCCCTCATTAAGACGCACGGCAGGCAAAAAACATCGTTTTTCATGAACTGGTCAATTTTGATATGTTGTATTTTGATTCCATAACATTTCTTTCAGGCTTTTGGAAGAAAAACGTACAAAATACACATTTAGATGTTTATTTGACTATAGTTTTCTATTTGCGTCTGTAGGTTTCTCCTAAATACACCAAAAGTTAGCTTTCTAACGTAACATAAAGTACCGCGACCGCTATGTGCAGCATGTCATCAGAGATATCGGTTGCGGTCGGATAGTTTAAAAATCAGCTCCTAAATTCTAACCCTATCTCCTATTCCTTGATCTCTGAGTGAAACGTCACGGGGTTAAGGGATAGTGGATAGGAGAATTCAAAAGGATTTAGGAGGAGACTGCAGGGTTGCGTTCCGATATTCCAAAAATCAGCTCCTAAATTCTAACCCTATCTCCTATTCCTTGACCTCTGAGTGAAACGTCACGGGGTTAAGGGATAGTGGATAGGAGAATTCAAAAGGACTTAGGAGAAGAGACTGTGGTACTAGAGAATCCGAATGCACTTTCACTATCCGACGTGTTTTATGATGCGCCAGCGGACGTCATAAATGTGCGTCTGCTGCTGTGGGGAAACTATGGAAACTACAGTTTTCTATACAGCGGACTACAACATGGATGTTTAATAAGAACGAGGGACTACTGTAAACTCATCTAGAGACTCTGCACCGTGCTCTGATGCTGTTGCTTTATGCTTTATGAACGTGGACAACAGAGAAACGTATTCTTCATGACCAAAGTTGGAATTGAAATAAAAAAGGAAAGTGAAACTTTGCTCGTCACCCTCTCCCTCCGGTCCACATTAATACAAATGATCCCAATACGTATGATTGTATGAAAAATCTTAAAAATAAATACAAATGTATTGTGACCTGCTCTATCGAAATCAGTCGCATTGACCCGAAGACACATTTTGAGTTGTATACACTGCTGGAAAGAGGATATTCCTAGCTTTCTAATGATATCAGGATTATTGTTCTAGGCCTACTCCAAATATTAAGCGAAATATGTCACATTATATATGACTGTCACAGAGTCATAATTTTGAGAAAAATGCCTTCAAAGTTTTCTCTTCTCTGGAATCCATCGATCTGATTGATTAGCGGAGCAAATGATCAAATACTACGGAGGGAAGATATTTTCGTTTGGATTACTGGTCTGGGGGAAGCTCGCGAGTGTGTGTATACCATAAGTGTATATATGTGTGTGTGTGTGTGTGTGTGTGGTGTGTGTGTGTGCGTGTGCGTGTGCGTGTGTGTGTGTGTGTGTGTGGTGTGTGGTGTGTGTGTGTGTGGTGTGTGTGTGTGTGTAATTTTGCGTTTGTGTGTATTGTGTTTGTTTCCCGGGGAAAACACTCACGTGAAACACCGGCTGTTGTTATGCCTGCTGTGACGTTAAATCACTCCGCTTGTATTATGCCGTTACAAGCTTCAAAGTTGTATTTATCATCTGAATTTGCCGAAACAAGTTTAATATTCTGAAAGTCAAGACTTGTTTAATTGAAATCAGATGAAAACAAACTGTAACGGACCCTGCCGTGTTATTTATGATTACTATACTCTTTCATAATTTTAGCCGGAGGGAGGGGGGCGACGCTGCGGAAGAGCAGATTGCGAGTGAGAGGTGCCTGTCTTCGTCCCTTTACAAGCTTCAAACATGTATTTATCGTGTGATTTTGGAAAAGTTTCATATTCTGAAAGCCAAGACTTTGTTTGTTTAAAATCAAACAAAACACCGGAACCCCGAAAAAATAGTTTTTTACGCAAATCCACGTTTTTTTGAAATGAGCCGTTGCGACTTCCGACTGATTTCGATAGAGCGGGTCACATTTATTATAAACGTTAGTCCTTAAAGAGCCTGTGACACGAGTTTCCCCCATCATCCAAACCCATCAATTTGAGTAAATATTGTCCCTTGAAAACCGTTACTGAACTGATTTTGGATATTTGTACTTTGATAACCATTAATCTGCCCTTCAATGTTGACCATTTTCTGGATCTTATCGGGATTCTTCAAGTCCCGCCAAATTATGTATGACGTCATTGCGGGCACAGCGCTCCAGCTGCACCGTTCAGGATCCCAGCATCTGCATGTAAACGCACGATGGCGCACACAGCAGCAAGCTCAGACAGCGATGACAGTTTAATTTTGAACGTGTCTGAGAGCTCATATGAGGCTGAAGGATCGGTTTATGTTGTATCTGTTAGAAGTTTAGGAATTAGGTGCGTCAATATGGGCGATCATACGGTCGGTCATGTAGCCAGTGGTGGACTGGGACTAAAAATCATCCCGGGACTCTCGACCGGCCCACTTCGGTACCGCTAGTAAATTGTCAACGGGGGAGTGGGGGATGTCAGGGGCGGCGGGTGCTGTAGATAGTAAATGTAAATATGTAAATATTTGTGTCACTGCATCCTGGTAAAATACAAATATAATGCAATGTCTGTGTCTTTGACATTAGCGCTGCCAGCCACCTGTGCCCTGTACTACGAAGCCAGTTCAACATACCCTGGATATGTTTGAGTAACAAACTAACTAACAACAACAAACTAACAAACGAGACTCGCTAAGCGGTTCCTACGACGCTGGTTATCAACTCGGTAAATTAAGCCAGGGTTTCTCTCTCCAGCTGAGAGCGCGTTCACGTCTAAGACACGAGTGATCTGACTTTAATTACATTTGACTCGAGTGTTTCGTCAACATAATGTGTTGCTTAAAATAATACTTATCTTCTGCATACAGTATGTGACACTGTAAGTGTTGCACGGCCAGATACGGCTGGAGAAGCTGACTCAGATATGGAAATATATGAATATATATGATATTATATGATCAATTATCTGATTGATGATGTGATATGAATGATAAGTGCGACACGTCGGCGTCTTCTCTGCATACGGCAGTTTAAACTGTATTTCCTTTATCCTGTAATATGACTTGAGAGATTTAAACTCCGCACACTGAGTTGATCTCTTTTCTATAGAGGCGGGCAGCGTCAGGTAAAAAAGTGATTTAGCCTTCCCAAACCTGAGCCTCACGCGCCGCCTATGGGGGATGTGCTAGTGACTTATCCGACCGGCCCACTTCGGTACCGGCCCATCGGGATTCGTCCCGATGGCCAGTAGAGATGGGCGAGTCATGATTCATCCGGATCATTAACCCGGATCCTAGTAATGAGCCGGTCGTGACGAGTCTCCCTCTCGATTAACCCGAGTCCTTTGAGTCCTACACCTGATGTGACGTAACAATTAAAACTATAAATTGCGTCACTCTTTACTCTCTTTATAACGTGTACAATCACATTACAACGTTGTTTATCCAGAGATCCAGCAGACTCGTCGCCATGCACGAATCAACAGCAAATTCAGCCCCTCCTCCGGCTCCCGCGAGAGTCCCGTGAGCCGTGAGTGAGCCGTGAGTCGTTGGACTCGCGGAGCCGTGAGTGAGCCGTGAGCCGTGAGTGAGCCGTGAGTCCGCAAATCTCTGAGTCTGCTGCGACTCGTCGAGGGAGCCGTGGGACTCGCGGGGAGCCGTGGGACTCGCGGGAGCCGTGCGAGCCGGAGGAGGGGCTGAGTCTGCTGTAGATTCGTGCATGGGGACGAGTCTGCTGGATCTCTGGATGCTGCCTGCTATATGTTACGGCTCTGATCCTCGTAGGCTACTGGTCTCTCTCGATCATTGACCTGGATTCACGGATCCCGCGATTTTTCCGGCTCTAAATTAAGTTTCAGTGTAGACTTCTAACAAATGGTCATTTGTGCAACAGTCTCCTGTAATAATATCTGCATTTCCAATAAGGATCTTACTTGGAAACTCGTTTATTTTGAACATGGCACACAAAAAGAAAACAATGATAGAAAATTGCAAAACAGTTAGAATATATAAAATGTAATTATACATTATTATTATTATTATTATTATTTATTATCATTATTTCATTATTATTATTATTATTTATTATTAAATGAAAACACAATTGTGCAAAATTAGCTTA